>NC_135180.1:22972293-23124793 GCF_041146795.1 Maylandia zebra
AGCTGGCAATCCTAGGGCAGTGGGCCAGCTGAGGAGCATGGCAACAGGGTAGCAAGGTTAGAGGAAGCTATCGGAGCGCGTGTGTCTGCGCTTGCAGAGAGGAGACAAGAGGCCAGGCAACAGTCTAAAGACCTGTCAGCGAAACACAGCTGCAAAATTCACATAACACAGAGCAGATGAGAATATTTCATACTAATATTCTAACATACTTCATATTAAAGAAAAATTATGCTGCTTAAAATCAATGATTCTGTTTCTAAGGCAACAGAAAATACTGTCACTATAACCACGGCCATGTTTTCTTTGATGCTTTTACATGAACCACTTGCAACATGCCACATGAACCCTTTAATATTTATGTGAATGATTTCAAATTAAATTCATTTTCTTTTCCTTATAAAAAAGTGGGTTGTAGATGTTCTCCTGTATAGCCCACCTATAGGCTTAGGCACAATCATCAAATAAACCTGAGCAAAGAACAACAGAGACAAAGAAAATGCGTGAATGTAAATGTAAACCGACCAAGAAGAGAGGACGGATAAGGAAATATCCACCAGAAAAGAAACGATTCACACTAATGGAAGCAGCTGTAGTACATGCAGGGCCACAACAACAAAGTCATTTTATAAGAGTTATTAGCTAAACGACTGAAACACAAGAACCTGCGATGCATTGCACTGGATGCCATTAGGCATCCGTACAGATCCTTACCCGTTGTTTCAATGAAATGGATGCACTTCTCGATGAAGACTGGGATTGGTCTCTCAGGAGTGACCACAGTGGATAGTGGCATGCCAAAGTAGCCAGGTTTTGAGATGGAATGCCTGGGTTTGGATCGTGGTTTCTAGGAAAAAAAAAAAAGAAAAAAAAAGATATATCAGAATGTTGGTAGCAAACAAAAGAAGAACATCAACATTTCCTGGTGGCACTGGTCTTGAAATGGCCATGACCTTATTTAAATGTGACTGTGTTGTTATGTTAGCAACTGTGAGACGAGACGTGTATGCACCTATCCCGCACATTCCTTAAAAGGTTAAACTTATATGGCTGCCTTAAGCCCTGATCTGTGCATATACCTGAGAGATATGCATCACTTATTTCATCACTTTATCTCTTCGTTCTTTTGTATGGCATTCTGTTTCTGTTTCTCTCTCTGCTACCGCACGCGCACTGCTGTTAACAGATAATCAAACTCCCTTATTCATTGTTTAAATACTTTCTTACTACCGTTATGGGAGTTGTGATACACTCTTGCAACATTTTTGCCTGCTACTCCGTATGGCTGAGGCGTCAGCAGTAATTGTGCTGTGCCTTAATGGTGTTCAGCAGGGATATTTGAAGGCCTCTGAGCCCTGGATCTCTAGTATGTCTGTCAGCCCCCTGAGGCTCTGGCCTGGAAGGCTGGGTGTCGAGCCAGAGATGCATGGTTGGCTGGACACACAGGCTGCTGGTGCAGTGCAGGCCTGACAGACACAAGAAAAGGAGCAGAGGAGTGCTCATTAGAGGGAAGAAGCACGGCGTGCCCTCTGCTCCAGATACTGGCCTCGCTGCACTCTGCCAAACATTTTCGATTGCACATATATTCACACTCACTCTCAGTGGTACTCGAGGGAACAAGTGGTGATAGATTCATTAAGACCGGGCAGATTAACAAAGGCTCACCTGGAGTTTTTTGCCATCGCCATGGCAAGATATTTTTCATTAGCCTTCTATGAATAAGGCCATTATTAGCACATAACTGTAGGCTAGAGTTATGTCTGTATGTGTCTTACCTTTAACTGTAGTTTCATTTTATCACATTCTTTTAAGAGCTTCAATTTTACATAGGCCAATGAGTTTCACTCTTCAGTCATTAGCGCACTCACTGTGATTTTCCCTTCTTAAATCTTATTAACTGCTAAAATATTAGGCGATGCTTAGTTAGCAAACAAATACATAAGAATATATTTTGCATCCAAGTATTTGCATTGGCCTCAAGACGCTCCTCTATGACAGCCTTCGGTTGACAAAAAAAGTTCAAGTGAAAAAAATCCCTAAATGTCAAAAGATAAGAGTATAACAAAGTATTCCAAGAAGAGTCTGCACCTCCTTCAAGAATCCTGTTAAGGTCTGGACTTGCACTAAGTGATACATGTTAAATACCTGCAGATTCTCAGCCAGTCAGTTACAGCTTCCCAGTTATCGTTCCATCATAACCCCACATGAGCAGATTCCTAAGTCGAATTCCTTCACTTATCACTCCCCAGCTACCTCCTCCACTGCCTCTCTGACACTCCCTGGGACGTCCATGGGACCAGGGGTAGATTTGAACCCTGTATTCATGCGTTCACAAAACACTAACGTAAAGCTTCAATTGAATTTTAGGAACAGCAGAGAACTATTGTTGTTATAACTCGCTGCCAGTTTGGTTTCGAGCTCCATGTTGCAGCTCATAATTTATTTGTGTCCTGTCACACTGAGCGTGTTGTATATCTGTGCCCTATCTCAGTTTAGCAGACTGTCTCTATACGCCCACCCCCTCCTCCTGCATCCACTCTCCTCTCTTACTGTCTTCTCTCCCTGCAGTTTTGCCTTCTGGCCACTCCTTTCAGTTGCTGACTGAGACAGGATATGCTGCCAGCGCTGAGGAGACAAAACAGACCTCTACCACAAAATCAAAACACAACAGATCCTCAACAATAACACGCAGACACCACAGTGAGCATTTACACACACTGTAGGACACTGAAACACAAAGCCACTCAAAAGTTTTATCATAACTCTTATTCCTCTCATCTCCATTTTCTTTCCATGGCTGTTTCTGAGCCTTTTGTTTGACTGTCTCCCTGCCTTTTTTTTCCTGCATGAAGTCAGTAGACAAACTGGGTGACTGAGGAATTTCAAACACTTTTCTTTCTGGCTGAGTAAGTTAGGGGGAGAAAAAAAAAGGTGCAGACGAAAGAGAGAGGAAACGTTTCCGGCCTCTCGCTGAGGGAGGGTGATCAGGACAAACACAGTTGGTCAGCGCCTGAGGTAAAGAGGGCTTTAAAATGGGCTAAGAGTGTAGCTTCCATTATTTGTTCCTAGACGTCATGATTCAGATTGGTAGACAGCGCCCTAAGGCTCTCTCCAAGAAAATGTTTACACTGCATAACGCCAAACGGTCACGTAAAAGACAACTGAAAAACAGGCTGAGTTAACCCCAACCAGCCAACAACAGGAATGGCTGGTTGTTTGCCAATGGAGAGGCACTGCCACAATACATCTCCCTGAAATGACCAAATAACTCAATAAAATGCCTTCCTGAAGGGATTTCAGGCTGCAGCAGACTGAAAATGGACACTTATCTTTCAGACAGCTGCTTAGAAAATAGGTGATGGAACTTGATCACTTTGTTACAACCACAATTAAGCCATAATGGCTTGTAATGTGGATATCCAGATCCCAAGACATGCCGTAGGGCACAAATCATGGGCACTGATATAACTAATGATGCTGACACTGGCCTACCTTCTGTTGGCTTTTTTTTTTTCCTTTGGAAATGTGTGGGTTTAAAATGTGTCATGTAGTACTGGGCGGTATGACTGGAAATTTAAATCACAGGGTTTTTATGGATCCACTTTTGCTCTGCCCCTTTGCATAGAGAAGGTCAAAGCGTATGGTTGTGTAAAAATCACAGCTATTACCTCTTGTGTACTTGCTAACATACAGTCACCGGCCACCTTGTTGGGTACATGCAAAACTGCTTTTTAATGCAAGCCAATCACGTGGGAATTTAATGCATTTAGGCATGTATACATCGTTAATATGATCTGCAGAAGTTTTAAGTGAAAATTTAAGTGACTCTGAATGTGGCATGGCTGCTGTCAGCATCAACGTTTAGAATTTGGGATGAACATGAAAGCATGCATCCATCCTGCCTTGTTCAGGTTTCTGGTGATGGAATAACATTGTGGAGGACATTTTCTTGGCACACTTTGGGGCTCTTTAAAGGCCACAGTTTACCTGAATACTGTTGCTGACCATGCGACCACAGCGTACCCATCTTCTGATGGCTGCTTCCAGCAGAATAACAGCATGCCACAAAGCTCACGGCATCTCAAACTGACTTCTTGAACATAAGAGTGAGCCCGCTGTACTCAAACAGCCTCCACAGTCACCTGATCTTGATCCAATAAAGCACTTTTGGGATTTGGTGGAACAGGAGATTCACATTATTGATGTGCAGGTGACAACTGTGCAGCGACTGTGTGATGCTGTCATGTTAATATAGCCCCAAAGCTCTGAGGAACTTTTGCAGCACCCTGTTGAATCCATGCCACAAAGAATTAAGACCGTTCTGAAGGCAAAAGGATCTAACTCAATACTAGCAAGTACATAATAAAGTGCCACTGAGTGTACTACTTGAACTAGTCTGCTCACAAATCCTGCTACCTTGTGTTTTAAAGGTTCTCACTTTTTTCCCCCCAGTGGGATGAATGGCAACAAGTGCTACAGAATGCGATCTTAGCAGTTGAATTATCCGGGAGGACAGCTTCTATTCAGGTACTTGGACATCACATCTGAGTGTGTGAAAACATTAATCATCCCCCTCCTGTTCCTCTCTGCTGACAGCCATGGTAATTATCACAGACACAGAAGCACAACATACACAGATGTAACTGCTGTTCAGTTGGCACTTCTATACCGCACCATGTGTGTGAATGAACAGCATACCAGGCTGATAAGCCGAACACTGTAAGGTCACTGCATGTGGGTGAGAGACAAGCACAGGAAGGAAAAGAAATGGGGAGACAGAAATCAAGTAAAGAAGGAGATACGTGTGTCCAAAAGACAAGAATATAATGGGGGGAGAGGAAAAAAGTGACAGGAATGTGAGAAGCAGTATGAATCAGCAAGAACAGGAGACCAAACTGAGAATATGAGAAAAGTAACGGAAGGAAGCAAATAAAGATAATCAGTCCAGTCTTAGTCAAAACTTCACTGCAGTACGACAGTAAAAGCAACAAAAACATTACACTACATATAGTGACTCTGCTGTTACATACAGACTTCACATACCGTAGATCAATCTAAAAAGGAAGGTTTTAATTTGAAACAAAGATTACTTTCCTTATATTCTTATTCTGTTTTTTTGCTTGTTAGTGCTATTAGCAGGGATGTTCGCACCTAGTTTTCTAAAAGTCTGCAGTGATTTAGTATCTGTTTTAATCTGTTTTAAGTGCCAGTATAGAAAGACGTTTAAGAACCTTGCAAAAGATCAATGTCTAACATTATTCCTCTAGGGAAACCTGAAGATACCAGATAGAGATGGACACAGACAGATGAAATAGCACAGTCTATACCACGGCTCTGTCCCTATTCATTAAGAGTTTCTGCTTTCTGGTATAGAGGTTTACTGACCAGAGTTTGCCTCCATTATCTCTGATGATCTGGGTAGTTTAGAGGGATCCCACAGAGCGGTCAGTGAAAAAATATTGCAGACATCCTTTTATACAAACCCCCTACAGTATATGTCATGTTATCAGTGGGCTAAGCTTCAGAGAAGACAGATCTTTCTCAACTCATTAGAAATTCCTTGAGTTTAGTTAGAAACACATTTAATCGCAACAGCAAACAGCTGTTCAATCTCAAACAAGAACTAATCATATTGGAGAGATTATGGACGTCTATTTTCTACATGTATACAGATGAATTTATATAAACTATATGTAAACACACTTGTCTCTTTGAGGTATTTTTCATACAGATTTTCTATACATTATAATTATATGTGAGGCAAATATATTAAAAAGTAAACCTGGCATGTTTTGAATATTTAAAATTAACCATTACAAATGTTTTCTTCTTTTGCTTAAAAAATAATTTTACCTTACTTTAGCATTAGACACTTTAATCTGCCAAAACAATTAAAGGACGTGAGGAGGTTATTAAGAAAATTTTACAGTTTAAAATGCACTTGAGTAGGCGATTGGTTCAATAATAAATACTGAACATTTGGCAATAAAGCTTGGTAACTGTTGTGTTGGAAACTGCTAAACTAAGAAAAAGAAAGTGCTCTGAATTTATGAGTTAATTTACAGAATTTTTTAAACCAAAATGGCACTCATATTGAACTTAAGCAGATAGTTGCATGAACACTAACCTTAGTTCTGCGCAGGCTTTTGAGAATATTTCTCTTTTTAGGATCCTCACTATCCTCAGTGGAGTTGTCTTTCTTAAGTGCTTCGTCATCCTGGCTCGCCTTGAATGAACTCCCCATCTCATCATCGCTGCCGATAGAAAAGCTCGTCCTAAAATTGCTGAACTTCCCAAGCCGTTTGGATCTGTCTCTGTAAAGCTTAGGCTTTATGCCAATCGCAGACAATTTTCTTCTGCGCTCCAGTGAACTGCTATCAGCTTCACTGTCTGACCCATTCCCCCCAGCACTCCCATTTGAATGACCCTTGTTGGCATTGCGGATGGTGATAATCTTGCCCTGTGTGCTGTCATGTGGGACAGAGTAAATATTTTCCTCTTCTGTGTGTCTAGGTTTGCTCACAGCATCCATTGGCTCAGCATAGTCTGAGGGGTCATAGCCACCATCACTACCTCGGGCCCAGGTGACAGCTTGGGGCAAAGAGCGGCGGTTGGTGCCTCCCTGTTGGTCCATGTAAGGGCCAAGATTAACCTTAAGGACTGGCTTGGGCTTCACTTGTGGAGGAACTTTGTTGTTCACCTTGCTCTCAAAAGTGCTAAGCTCGGAAATGAAAGAGAAGGGATCATCTGAATCCATTTCTGACAGCTTGAAGCTTCCCAGTTGGGAGCTGAGAGTATCCTCCCTCAGGGTAGGGTAAGGAGGTGATGGATCAATATCATCTTCTGAGTCCAAAAGTGTAACCGGGCTGGGAGAGCCACCACGAGGGCTGACGCTCTCATTGGTGCATGCCTCTGCTACATTGTCATACATGTGTGTGGCCTCAACAATGGTGCGCTTCTCCATCGCCTCTTTTAAGAAAGGCTGGAAGAGATCTATCTTATGAAGACCACCTACTACGCCACCATGTCCACATATTACCGTGTTAAATCTTGCCTCTATTTCATGAGCCAATTCTTCCCCCTGAATAACTTGTTCCTTAGCAGAGTCTGAATCTGACAGCTCCATCTGGCTCTCCCCTACTGCTAATAACTGGATTGGGATGATGTCTTGTACCTCACACAGAAAAGCACATAATGTCTCCAAAGAGGCCTTGCGGCGAGTAGAGTAAACAGCAATGTAGCCATGGACGAGCCCAGCCTTGCGAAGGGCTAATGAGGAATGGAAGGAGAGCAATGACAGCTCGATATTCTGCTTCTGACCTCCTATACTAAGATCCAGCAGAACAGAGGTGCCACCACCGAGGCTCGAGGAAGGACGACAATGCTGGGGCAAAAGGAAGGGAGCAAGGAGTTGGTCTAGGTCGTAGGTGTCTCCGCACATCAGGCACATGACTATCCTCAGGTCTGCCTCGAGCATTGACTGGGACTGAGAGTCTCTGGAGGATGGAGGAGGTAGTGGAGGGGAGCTGCTCCCTATGTTTCTACGTATTTCTAAGAGTCCTTTCAACATCTGAGTGATCTGCTTCTCGCTGACATTGCGGCCATAACCCATGCCTGGAGAGGCAGGGTCTAGGTAAGAACTCTGTAGCTTTGCAGCTACCTGCTGCCCTTGTTGTATGAGAGTTTGAGCTGTCTCCCCTCCAATATCCCCTATGGACCCCACCCCCCTCTTGGTGACCAGAAGGAGGGACAGTGGCAGTTGAGATAAGCTGTTTTCCCTTTCCCTTCTGCTAATAGTCGACTCTCTAAGCTTCTCTATACTCTCAACAACATAGGAGAGAGATTCCTTTGAATTGTACAAACATAGGCAGCCATGCGGTGTAAAGGTTGGTGTGTAGAAGGAATTAACTGGGAGACGTACATTGCCCTCTATGGGACGGAGGGTCAGCTCATACAGTTTTCCATCTAACACGTACCGGTCGTCACTGGTGCACAAGGCTCTTATCTCATTGGCCATCTCTCTGGCTAGCCCATCTTTTCCTAGAATGACAAGATTTATCCGTTCAGCTCTCCCCCCTTCCAGTCTCGCACAGTCTGATGAAGGGTACCGAGTTGGGAATCTGGAGGCCAGTATCTGCTCTATCTTAGTATCCACACAGTGCGGATTGTTGGGACAGGATTCCTTTGTGGGGTGATAGATAAAGTGGATATGTTTCAGTACAAGAGCATCCCTTTCTGCCTGCAGCTTCTGAAGGGCCTTAAATCTTTGCTCCTCCCCCAGCACTTCTCGAATGGCTCCCATTTTCTCTGTACTCGGTTTTGCATCCAACTCTAACTCATAAAAGAGCTCAGAATATTCAAGGAGCAATTCTTGAAAGTCTTCTTTGGCCCGGTCGATGATTTCTTTCTGGTGTTTATTGTAGATATCCAGATATTCAGCTTCATCCAGCCACTGGTAGAACTCTTCATTCATGATGAAGCTTCTGGCCTCCTCCCATGGCTTCCCTGGTGTGATAAAAGGAGAGACACTTAACTTCTCCTTGAACTCCCATCTCATTTCAGCCCGTTTCCGCTCCTTCCTTAGCTGCTCCAGATGGGACTCATAAATGGCTTCCGCTGCTGGTGTCTCCAGTAGGTCTTGTGGGATGCGATCATCTTCCATGTTATCAATGTGTGTTGTGGTCTCCCAAGGTGTATCATCTAGCACAACAAACCACTGACAGAAATCTCTTTTAGTCTCCAGGACTTTCTGAACTCCAGACCAGCTCAAGTGGTCTATCTCATCCAACTGTGGTAAGAGTGTAGACAGTGCCTGTGGCAGAGTACTTAGATAGAGCTTCCTAAGTTTCTCTATGTGTTCTTGTTTAAGTCTATGCACATGCTGCTGGAAGAGCTTCTTGGCTTTAGCAGTGCCCTCAAGAAAAACATAGTCCTTGTACTCGGGGGCAGTCTGCATGCGCCGACTGACAACAGGCCAGGTCTCATTGTAGTTCTTTACAATTCGGTTGACCAGCCACTCATAGCGGTCTTTGGCTGAGGCAATCTGTTGACTCTGCTGTTTCAGTGCCTCAAAGTAGGGGATAATCTTGGGCTTTCCCCTACTCTTGTCTATTAATTGAATCAGTGTAAAAAAGGCTAGGTCAACATTGACATTGGAACGTGCTGAGGTTTCTACCACCTGTAGATTCTTCTTAGTTAGGGCAAAAGTGTGTGAGTCTTTAATATACCGCTCAACACCTTCATCACATTTGGTAAGGACCAGAACCACAGGCTTTTTTGTTTTTGCTAGCTGGTTATATAGGTTGGTAACAAACTTCATCTGATCCTCAAAGCTACGGTTCATACCCCTGCTAACATCTACAGAGAGTAAGAAGCCATCCACCATAAGCTTGCCTTCCGGCATCTGTTTCTGCTCAAAGTCTTGCTCCAGCCCCAGCTGATCTGTGCAAAAGTACATCAGCTTTTCAGCTGAAGCCAGCTTGGTGGAAGCTGCCCTCTTGATGTAAGGCTGCAGTGCCGTGCTTCGGTGTGGCTGAAACGTCTGATCATCAATGAACTCAGTCTGCTCCACCACATTTATACGGCATTCTGACCCCTCCTCCATTGTCCTTACAGCCTCTCCCCAGTATAGGAAGTGGTCATTGTTCACTACACGCCCTCCAAAGTCACTGGTACTGAGAACAGAGGTGTGATCTAGGTAGAAGTCATCTGCACTTGGCCGGACAAAGCGGTTACACAGGCAGGACTTGCCCACACCGCATTGCCCTTTCTCCTTCTCTGTGCCGGACAGCCCAAGCACAACCAGGTTGTAGGTGGGTGGCCGCGGATCTTGCTTTTTGGCCATCATCGTTGCTGGCAGAGGCTCATCCTGCCATGCTGGCCGTGAGCTCTAGAGAGAGGAGCAGGCTGCCAAGGAAGCAGGGTTTCCATGCAAGAGAAGCTCACTGGTCTGAGGCTTGGTCCTGCATGATAGAAAGAGAGAGACAAAAGTGAGATTTAATCTAGAGATATACAAAAAAAAAAATTCCACTATTCTAATGATAACCTTTAGCTACTGTGCCTCGCATCTAAATTCCTACTATGTGCCTGTGTTCTGTTAACAATTGTTAATCTCTGATCCTATTCCTCCACTGAATATTTCCTGAAAAGATTGAGGTCAGTGGTAAAGCTGTTGGAATGCTGCATATTACTTAACCCAGCTGTAACTCAGTTAAAGGCAATTTTTTCCCAGTTTAACTCATTTAATTTTAATGCTGCCAGAACTGCAGTGCTAACAGTGGTGCCTTCCACATTTCATTCTCATGTTCATTGCAACGCAATGTGTGTTTTGGCTTATTATCTGGCTTCTAACAGTCTGGTTGGTTTGCCTCACTCGCAGAAACATTGGAGGAAAGTAATGTAGCTCTTTCACTACTGCAGCAAACAGACAAACGACTGTGCACGCAAACATATGCACACAAGTAGCACGACACTCTTGTAGAAAAAGGCACACCAAGCTCTCGGCACCCTAAATGAAAGACACACACAGGAAGATGAAAGAAGATAAGTGTTCCAGAGCTAAAGTTACTAATTGGCCAACTAGGGAAAGCCATCTGCATTTTAAAAGGCTGCATTGCCTGTTGGCTGACTTGTTTCCATCAAAAACATGTTTTCCTATGTTTATAACCAAACAGATAAGAGTTGGCTCCTGTACCATCATTAATGTCATGCATATTTACCTAAATCAGAAGCAAGAAATGGCTGCATTGCAAGTAAGAAAAAGGCAAAAACACATAAGACCATATAGAGATGCTTAGTTGCTCATCTCAGTATTATTTATTCGACTGGTAGATTAGGTCTAAAAATAAGTTAAGAAAAGGGAAAGGATGAGGCATGAAAGGGTGTTACAACACAATTTGTATGGAATGAAAATCTTGTTAAGCTCTCAGACAGATAGCATGCACTGCATTTCAAAATGATGGAGACCACCCCCTCCATGTCATAACTGAGTCATTTATGTAGTAAAAACAGACATTAAAACCACTATTAATCACGAACAGCTCTTTTGACAGAGAACACAAAAGCAGCCAAAGCCTTCATTATTTTTGAATCGAGTTTGTCAGGCAACACAGATCTGCGGATTCCCTAAAATGAACCTCACTGTCCAACTCTGATTCACCAGAGATACGAACAATGACAAGAAAAAATGGTAAGAAACTTGTGTGTGTTAGAAAATAGTGTAGACTTTAAAAAAAGCTACACCCAACCTGCTATGTAATGACTACTACATCTTTTATATACTGCATTTCTGAGTTTCATTTGAAAGGGAGTGCCACTAATCAAAGTTCCCAGCTGAAGCCTAGTGTTTTGCTAAAAGTAAATTCCACTCAGGCTGTGGATTAAAATTACAGAGACAAGAGTGCCCCTGTGCTTAACCAGGTGTATAACCCAGCACCAGCAGGAAAAGGAATCCATATCAAATAGAATACCTCGTGTTTTGATATTTATAGAGGAAACATGCATGAAAAATGCATCAAAGCTCACAGAGGTGGACCAAATCCCTATAATAACAACATGCATTGTACACTGTGTACAGCCTGACTTGATGGTCGATAGGATCAAATACGAATATGACCTAGGAATTGTGATTAATTCATCTCCTTCTCTCGCTGGGCATGTGTGTGTCTACTTGCTTGATAGTATATGAATGTACACACACCACTTTAACTGGATGGGAAGGACTGCACTGTGGTATTTATCGAGGTATCTGTGGGTTAATAACAAACCTGTTCACTGACCTAATTATGTTCGCATTACACAGATGACCTCAGCAGATCCCTCAACTGCATTCACCAGAAAGAAAAGAGACCTGCTGCCCCTGGACATGGTCCACTGACTTAATTGAACATCTATTCAGCATAATAATAATAATCATTTCTTAATATACAGTGTCTACATGATCCTTTGCTGTGCTGTATACAGACATCCTTCACAGACATGAAATTAAAAAGCTGCATGGTACTCAAGACCATCAATAAATACAATACATACTACAATACATATTTGTAGCTGCCATATTATTAGTGGATCCCTCATAGGTGGTAACCTTTAATTTTACAGCTACTGCTAGTCTGTACAGCAATGTCACTTATTATAAATTGCATATACTGCATTTCTTTTTATTCCCCCAGAGTAAACCAAAAGGGATTTCTGGTAGGTCTGCGGGCTCTATTTTTGCATTGCTAGCTTGTAAAACTTATCTCTGTAGCGTAAACTGTTGTGACATGCTTGAAGTAGCTGTCTACTGCATGAGCTGAGAGGGGGTATTACCTTTACAGATAAGTAAGGAAACCCTAGTGAAGAACCACATTAGCATGAATGTTTCATCTGAGCTTGCACATGCGTGCACATAAAGATGACCCAGAATGTATCCTATGTAATCAAGATCCTGGTGATGATCACTTCATGTGTGAAATAGGTCATGTTTGCGACCAGCAGTGAGGGTCTGGATTAAGTGCAGTCAAGCACTCCAAAATTCTATATGGACTTGGCGGCTGGCCAGGCTCAGCACTCTTACAGATGCCCTGCTAGCATCTGCTCTGCTGACCCTACCTATCTTTTTCTAATTATGTTCCCGTGTGTGCAAGGTGTACATGGACCTCCAAGTTCATATAGATTTTGTGACAGTCAGCCCACATATTCACTAGAGCAGAGTGCAAGTTAATGTGTGTGCATGCACGCGTGTGTGTGTATGACAAGGAGATAGGCTTAAAAAGAAAAAAGTAGCAACAAAAAAAAGTGTTGATGTTATTTTTGCTGGTCTGTTGTGAGGATGCAATAGTTTCCAACACAGTGAATAATAGAGAAAAATGAAATGTCTCGCTGAGTGACGGCTGCACCAAAGTCACTGACAGAAACAGAATTTATATTAAACTGCAACTGCACAATTCAGCTTGTTTCTACAGCACGTCTGCTGGCAGCCTAAGTGCAGCATTTCACACAATAGATCTAGTCATTAGGGGAATACATTTCCTCTTTCCCATAAAGACACCACTGCTTGTGCTTAGCTAGTCTCAGTGCAGCAGTCCAGGTGCAGAATAGTCAGGCAGACAGTTTCCTAGTTCACCCCGAGGCCTGGTGTCTGCTGCGCATGTCCAGCCGCATACCACCATCTCGAGGCCCTGGGCTGGTTTAAGGCCTGCGTTGTATCTGCCTTCGACCCTGAAACGTGACAGTAGGCAGAATGACAGGAGATGGAAAGGAGGGCAAGGCACTGTAGGGAGGCAAAGGAGGGTGTGAAGTTTGTACCCCCATCCTCTCCATGTGCACTAACGAGAATGGGTACAAGAGGAAGGAGAGAGAGAGGTCAGCAACCTGGGTCATGTGAGTTGGAGATTGGAATTCCCTGAGGGAGGGCGTGGTGAGGCGCAGAGGATACAAGGGTCAAAGTCTGACCCATCCCATCACTCACCCCCCTGTGTAATCGCAAATAGCATTATAAGCATGGTCTACCCAAATACCACATCTCCATTTGCCTGATTATTTCATTCCCTCCTTTTAAACTGTTTAAAAGCAGGAAAGATACAGCAATCTTGCCTTGACTGAACCAGCCCTTTAGGACACTCGCTCTCCCTCAAGGACAAAGTAGAGGCAGATATGATGTGTCTGTGAGGTACTGGAGTTCAGCCTTAAGGTAATGCTGGGGCGTCAGGGCATGAAGTTCAGAATTACACGTGCTACAAAGGGCAGCAAGGGAGAGTCCCTTTGTAGCTGCATGGCCCGTGAGGCCATCCAGCTTTCAAGAGTTGGCTGCATTCCTTTCATTACAGAGTTACAACAGTTAGCAAGGGAGGATGACAGCCAGGCCTGTTTTGATACACACAGAAATCCTTACAGACTGGAAATGTTGGACAAGAGAGAGTCCATATGGATTGAATGGGATGACCATGACTGAAAGCTATATCTACGGAGAAAGAATTTTAAAGTCAGAGTCAGAAAAATAGTTGTGATGGAAATAAATGTTGAGTTGAAGTGCAACACTGTTAGTAAAGGTCAAGTATTTTATAGATTATAGAGTCAAAGAAAAGTATAGTAGAAATAATATTTCTGATAAAAGAAGGAGTACTTTATCACTTTTCTTAAGTTGCTGCCAAAAGCATCAGATATGCCTCAGAGAATCTCACACAGTACAGTGTGAACAGTGCTAAGCAAGGACAAACTAGGAAGCCGAGTTTCCCAGAAAACCTTCTGGTTGTAGAGTAATACACACTCAGGAAAGGCTGGGAGTTGACAGAAACAAAGGTCATGAAATAGTCATGAAGTGTGCAGTGTGGTGATGAGGATTATGATGATGACAGAGAGGCAGCAGGGGGAAAAAAAAAAAAAATCTCTCTCCTGTATTCTCGAAGATTCAAGAGTGAATTACCCTTCCTTTGTCTTCGTCCACAGCGTGCCCCCCCCCCCCCTTACCCCCCCTTGGATGAATTAGGTCTGCAGCTAGTTGTACTTCTCTAGTCTCACCCAGAACATTACCATCATCATATAGATTTCCGATTCCCATCTGTCAAGAATCCCTTCTCCATCGCCTGCTCCCATTTTGCCCCTCCTCTGGAGACTTGCTGTCCATTAGTAAGATACTAGGGTTGTGGCCAACGCATTGGGGCTGTGTGTGGATGTCGACAGTCCTTCCACTGATGCTGCTTCCTGTTCAGGGTGGGTCGGCTCGCAGTGGAAAGGAATTAATTGATATGAATGCTGAGTTAGAAACAACTCATTTTAAACATCACTTAACCAGCGAAGCGCACAGACGTGGGTCTTACAGTGACTCAAATAATGTATATACATCTATATGTAAATGCCTCCGCACTTCACATTCACTGCCCTTTACACGAAGTGCTCTGTGGCGCAGTGCATTCAGCGTAACCACTTAAACAGAAGGCATTTGCCTTTTCCACATATGCAGCACATCCATCAATCACACACCAAACAGGAAATACAAATACCCTCACTCTTTCCATCCATTGTGTGCATGCATCAACAGAAGACAAACACTGCAATCATACCACTGCTAACATATTTCACATGTGGCCAGGCAAACAAACCGCACAAGCACACCCAACTGCAATAAATGATTCCTACAAAAATACTTTTGCACAGGCTGAATCAATCGACCTATAGCTCTCATATTTCATAGTAAGTTAAAAAAAGTAATTCCTATAAACTCGTTAAAAACATATTTTGATATGACAAACAGAAATATTAACGCAGCAACCAAACCATCACATAGCCAGGTCCCGATTCAGAAGCGCTGGTTAGCGCTGACTCGGATTACGGTCACTCTATGGAATAGCTTCAGCTAGTCACATCTTTCCATTTGCAGGATCACATGTGGTACACTTTGTGCATTAGCATGATCTGATGGAACATTGATATAACAGCATAAACAAAAAACAACAACAAAAAAAAAGGCAAATATCATACCCCCCACAGCCTCTCTGCCTCAGTACATATTTGCATTCCACAACATGTGCATTGAAACACTAATGGGAGTATAATACCTTTAAAAATGATTAATACCTCCATACATTGTAAAACACCATCATTTTAATTACAATACACCTTAACATTAATTGCAGCTATATTTTCAGAAGGCTCCTGAGCTTTATTAGTAAGTCACTCCAATGCAGCTATTCCCTCTGACGGACCCCCGAGGAGACAATGCTCCTGGACAAACAGGAGGAGGCAATAAACAAAAACTACTGAGAATAAAATAGCCAAAGCAAAGACTGCATTCACAGTCCAATCTGAATTTCAAGACTATGTCTAAAGATTTGGAGGAGCTAAAAACTAGGAAAGAGCAAGGTTCAAGTGGCATGACAAAAGGAAGAGTTTATGGACAAATCATTGCACTTAAAATATCTTTGTGTATCGGACTGTTATTGAAGCAGGAAAAAAGTAACGCTCACTTCAGGGTTAACAGCGAGACTATTTGCCTGATTAACAGATTAATCTGCAGGATAAATGAAAATATGAAATTAAAATGATCGATTGGCTTCAGTCCAGATGTGTGATGGAGCCAACTGAAAGCACTGCCTTTTTAAGACACGCTCTTTTACATTTGCCCGAGAAATTCCCTGTTTAACAGGCTGTACAACAACAACAAAAACAACAACAGCAACAACTGGTGCTTTGCATGCAAGGTCAGAAGGACAGATGGCCTGTGTTTTCCTTTGGCACAAAAGTTTATCTGTGGACCTTCGCTCTCCCTGCTTCTTAATTCCCTCAGCCTGACATGAACTGGCGTACTTATTTCTTTTAATGCCCTTGACCCTTATGTAATTTTACCTTCGTCCTTTTCTTTCTATCCCCCTCTCTTCATTTCTTATCATGTCTCCCTCTCTGTCTCTCAGTTTTCTTTCTCCTGCAGCAGTGCCTAACCTTGCAGCCGGGCCTCTGTCAGACTAGCAGACTGTCTGCTGGTGATATTAGCATACATCTGATCCCTGCTCCCCTGCTAGAAGGCTTGTCAGCATCAGCACAACTGTATACACACATTCAGACATCCAATACAGCCACCCTGTCCTCCTAGCCAAATGTGATGCAACAGCACAAACAAAAACCGACAAACACGAATATAGAACATACGCAAATATATCCAATGCACAAGGCAGGACGGAGAGCATTAAACGCAGACACGGGGGCAGGCTTTCAGAAAGTAAACAAAAACATGGACGTACGTGGCGGTTTTATGCCTAAATCTGACAACATTTTGCAGAGAGCGGTTAGCAGGTGGGTTTTTAAACTCAGCTGGCAATCTTCCACCTGAATGAGCTTCCAGTTCTAATTACTAGTGTAATTGGTTTGATGGTGTGTGTGTGTACGCCTCATTTTAGCACTAGGGATGACCTCCATCTCTCAGCACTGACAGGTGGATATCATGTGCCTGCATTTGTCTTTGCTAATAAACACGTCCATGTGCCACTGCATTATGATAAACTATGAATGTGATAAAATAACACCACACCAAATAGAGTTCCTCAATTTAAAAAAAAAAAAAAGTGCATAAACTAGGAAAGAAGTCATATGCATCTGATACGTCTGAAAGAACGGCAGAGCCAAGCAGAACTTTCTATCCTTTACATCCTAAATATTAGAACATAGCCGACTCTGCGCTCTGGCCTCTGGGTGGAAAGTCTTCATGTAGTAAGAGAATGTCTTGATAAAACACAATAATGCAATTTTGTAGATTTTCAATAGCTCGGCTCAGTGACTCACACTTATTCAAAACTGCAATTCCACTCCTAGGCACAGAAAGCTATTCACATAAAATAATATGATTTGTGAGTGGCAGATCAACTGCTGACATTACCTTCAATTTAATTGTCATTATTAACCCATTTTCAGCGGAGCGCTCGTCCTTAGCTGGAGTAAGTGCTTAATAGATGTGCTGGGTGTGTTTTCCAGATGGTGCACAAGACAGGAAAGCTGTGTGCACTCACGGAGCGATGCCGCTGCCACCAGAGCTTAATTTTTATTACTTTATCAGCCGCTGCAAAGATTTTGACAGCCAGAATAAACTCAGGGGCAAAGGCTTGATTGCAACATTTTTTTGTTTTTTTGACGTTACTGGTACAGCTTCCTAATGTTTTGTCCTAATACGAAGGAAAGTTTCAATTGTGCAGCATATAAGCAGTGCACATGTGTGCATCCTCTGCATTCCCTGCTTCCTGCTTTGGACTGTTAAAGGAAAGCGAGAGGAGACCAAACAAGTCTGGTGGCTGATTTGACGTCAGAAACCTAAAGCCAAATTATACAAAGTATATCTATCTTTCATTTAGATTTCCTTGAGATGTGATAGGAGCTTGAAAGGTTCTTTAATTGACTTTCTAAACACAACCCTGAAAAGAAAACAATATATACATTTTACAGTCAGCCTCTATGCAGGATATCATCAAAGAGAGAGACGTTAATAACCTGCTGATACATTAAAGACACGCCATTCAGAAAATTGCAGCTGCCAAGGCTTTTACATGTGATCATTTTTCACTTTGACATTAAAGAAATACAATAATTTCTCTTCAAATCACAGAGAGTATAAGCGCAATGCTGCTAAACTCTTTCCATCTGTACTTGTGACCTGCAGGCTTTGTATATAATTATGCTCTATGATCCCTACAGGGAGCTCTTACATCAGCCAGAGATCACCCAAACCGTTACTAGGTGACAGATGGTCTTCACGCACACAAAAAAAGCCACTTACACCTACAACATATGCTCCAACATAGATACGGCACGTTCACATCTAACAATATACACAAGCCCTCTAACTCACATGCTCACAACTCTCTGCTTACACACTGAACGTTTAAATAAACTTTCCCCCCCCCCCACACTCCTCTTTGCCACAGAAGTGTTCATGCACTGCTGAATCTTGAGACCAATTAAAAAGGAAAATGACAGAAACGAAAAAAAGGGGGACTGAGGGGGAAGTGGAAGATGATTTAAAGCTATTTCTACAGAAGGCTGCTGAAGCAAAGTGGTGGCTGTGAAAGCGGCGCAGCAAGCCTGCGAATGCCACATTGCATGTGGTGGTCTGTTCTTGTCATGTTGTCATGTGTGGAGTCTAGGTGCTAATGGGCTAGCCTGGACAGCGGCATCCTTGTAGCATCATTGCACCCTGCCAGAAGCAAGAGAAGACAAACTAGTCAATAGTTGCCACCTTCATTCGCATCTCCAGTCAATTCTTTCTGTCCTCTCCTGCTCTGTGGAAGGCTAATAAAGCAGACAGTAGTAATAAAAAGGTACGCCTGGACAAAGCACCGCCAACGGCTTTTGACAGGCTCCCTAGAATTAAAGGCACAACCCAGATTCAAACAATAGTTGGAGACAGAACACCCCAACGCAGGCTTTGTTTGTGTAATAATTTTTTTGTTGAATTGGATGCTTTTTTTTGTACTCTTATACTGATCGGCTGAGCTAGGGATGGTGAGAAACGGCTCATTGTACAAAATGGAAAAATTGATTTGAAAAGTACAAATGGTTTGTGAAAGCTTATATTGACGCCAGAGTTAAATTGTGTTTTTCATTTCGAGTGTTTCAAAGAAAAAGATAAATTATTTTCCATTGGTAAATACAACCTTCCAAGAACTTGGGTGTACCACATTATAAAAGAAAAAGAAATGAGCCAAAGAAAAGAATCAAAGTTTTTTCGAAGTGAATGTATTGTGAGGCGTAGGTGTGCGCAAAATCACAAATGAAGTATTAAGAAATATTAGGGAGGAACAAGAAGAGTTTCCAACTAAACAAACAGAAGAGAAAGAGGGACTTTGTGCTGCGGCAGGGAGTTAACACAAGGAGCTTCTGGTAAGTGCTTAGAACTTGCGGTTGGCTAATGGTCTACAGACAGGACGACTTCATCGCTCATCTGCCCTAACAAGCCTCAACATAAAAATCACAGACAACCACCTTCAATGCTCTTGTGTCCTCAGCCTTACCAACCACCGTCTCCTGTCTCTACTGCCATTCACTTTTAATCTTCATGACATTTTTTATCTTTAAATTGCTCTCTGGTCACTTTTGACATCTGCTCAATAATCAACTCAGAGACTTTCCACGACTTCAAGCAACTACAGGAGAAATAACTGCTGGTGACAGGAAGTAGGCAAAAGATAAACTTTTCTAAATTTCCAGGCAAGCAACTGAAGCAATGACCAATGAGAGGGAAGAATACCGATGATTGGCATATGAGCTAGTGATATATACATTAGTGGGTCACCTAGGCAACCAGAGCCTGGAATGTTGTTCAGCTTCAAAGCGATGTGCGAGGAGTGAATCGCTTCCAGTGTGTATGCAGCTTTAAACCGCCTAAACACCCAGAAGCATCAAGCCTGAGGAACAGAAGAAAACGGCTTGATGGTCTCTCTATAAAACGCGCACACACACACACACACACACACACACACACACACACACACACACACACACACACAGAAAAACTAGGGGATAGGTGGGGTCACTGCAGAAAGAAAAAAAAAAGATACAATTGAAAACACCTGAACATGCCTCCATGTCAATTAAAGATAATGACTTTTTACTGGTTGCTACAGTAACCAACTGTTGGCACAAAGGCAGATGGTTACAGAGGTTTTTCCCCCTCTTTTCAGTGTTCTTTCACTCCCTCTCTGTCTTTATCACTTTCATTTTTTCCACCAGATTCACTCTCTTTTTCTGCCCTCCTGCCTGGCTCACCAAAGTGCAAATCATGCATGGATAATAGAAAGCCAAAGAGATCGGGGCCCGGCTCATACTGATTTTGGGGGTTGACACTAATGCAGGTTTGATATTATATAAACAGTATATATAACATGTTATATCAAAAAAGGGAAATGTCATGGTTCTTGTTTATTAACTTTGCAACAGTGCATCTCACAAACAGCTTGACTGTTACACAAACTTCAGGCAACGCTGTACATAAAAGTGACCTTGAGCTGCTATAATGGACAAACTAGGTGAGCACACCAATATTGAAAACACCCTCCTTCTGCACTCTGTTGTGGAATGTGTTCAGCGCATATCGCACCAATAGACCAATATCATCTGATAACACTGGTTCACTGTAATTCTGTCAAATTAAACTTTATCTGTGCTTTTTCTCCTTTATGGCAAGAACTAGAAGTTGTTGAGTATAATATAAAAGCAGTGAATACAACAAACTACAATATATAGAACACAGTGTTTAGCCATATGTAGCCTGTAAGCTCTAGGAGCACATGAATATGTTAATCTATCACCTTTTGGAACTCTTCTAGCTGTGCTTATGTGCCCGTATGTGGGAGTACCACCCCTGAGTTCCTTCCCTAGTCTGAATGGAGGAAGCTGGCAGGCTCTGGGGCAGCAAGTCCAGAGGTTACGGGGGTTGTGCTTGGTCATCCATTTTAAAGCAGTCTACAGACAGACACTGGTGCGCCATTACAGCTCAAGACTTTGCTACTCTGCACTGAGCTGTCTGCAGCTGCAGCAGTATTAAGGCCCAAGGCCAAGCTTTGCCTGACGAGGCTCGCTAAGAAGCCTCCACTAACTGATTGGTTGTGTCTACATTACAGTCAGGCTAAGAGTCAACGTTTTAAAAATTACAGTTTAACATTTTTGTAGGAGTAGGATCATTTAGTATTTTACACATGCAACCACAAAAAGAAAATTGTGATTAATTCACTGCCTTCCTTTCTGATATTCTCAACAGGTCTATGGCAATTCTATTGAAAGTGGAATAGTGTGAGTATAAAATAAAAAGCAACAGTAATCACACTGCCAATGGATGTATGCAATAGGTGGTGATGCTGTAATAGGGAATGTCCTTGAGCGCACAATTAATATTTCCTTTCACTGCGCATCTACTTCGCCTACATGTTAGCTTGTTCCTTTTTTTGTTAAACTTAATAATAATAATATCAGTTTTGAATGAGAACGATGCACAAGACAAACTAGTGTAGCACTCCAGCAAGTCTCACCTATGCACAGCATTTGTTAAGTGGTTAGTGGGGTGCAAAAATCACATATACTATAGACAGATTGATTTTAAACAGTAAAACTGCACCATACACAGTTTTATAGGACCAAGATAAAAATAGCTAAAAGTCACATGAGCATATTTTGTGGTCATCTAAGTCAATATTTGTTACTTCCTTGGCAAGAGATGATCTGATTGGTTCTAGGTTTACTTCCCCGTGTTTACAGCAAACCTAGAGGTCAAAGTCTGGATCTTTTAAAACAACCTTGGAGGCCTCAAGGCTGTGAGACCAGGAGTAAAGGGTGAAGTTTAACTCTGCTGCACAATTGTTAAAGCTCGCCAAACACAATGGCAGTCCATAAACACGGCTGCAGCCAGAAATAATCAATCGTGACCCTTGTTGACCTCATCCTCCTCTTCATTTGTAGAAGTTACACTTCTACTACAGAATTCAATCTTCTTCAAACTAGTTTCTGTGCATTGTCTGCTGTTCTCTCTCCAGGCCTGGAGGAAGAAAAAAAGTCAGGAAAAGGCAGCGGTGAGAATTAGACCATCCTCTCTGGCGAAACAGGAAAAGAACCAGGTTGGATTTTACAACAGTTCTCCTGGACCCAATCCAAGTGTTCACCCCTCCCATCTCTTCCATTCTTATGAAAACTAACACACACCTACACACAGGCACACACACACACACCATTAAATTCCCGTTCTAAGCAATGATGCCAAGACTCCCTTTTCACTTTTCCCCTCCTCTCTCCACCCATTCCATCTCTTCCCTCTGATTGGCACTGTTGCTTCACACTACCTCATGTCCCAGGGTTCTCATATGAACCCACTGGCCAATCACAGTGGCTGATAAGGGTCCAAATTCTCTCTGGATTCCTGCCATAGGGTAAAAAGAAAAAAGAAAAAAAAGAAGGAAGAAAAATGCAGTTCTTCAAGCTGTGTTTTCTTCACATCACTTCTCTTATTAAAAACATACAGGTTAAACTTGAACATTCTGGTAACACTTTAACAAAATAATTACAAAAAAAAAAGAAAAACTCATATGGTTTGTGACTCACCACAGCAAGCTATGATGCAGTAGAAGTTATGAAAAGGGATCACCTGAATATTATTATTGTCTGAATTGAATTGCTTGCTATGAGGGAACTTATGTCTGGAAATAGCGGTAAAAAAATATCTTTTAACAATGTTCTTAAAGCATGGAATGATGTCACCAGATGTTTAGTTTTGTCCAGTTGGCAGTCAAAGTCAAAAGAACCACAGACGATTAATCTTCGTATGTTTTTTTAGGATTACAAGAACAACTATACAAACAGATTGTATAGATCACATTGGTTACATGTAAAAATGAGCATACTCCATACACCGACGAAAGCCACAGGAGGTTGCAGACAGCCCGGAAGAAATGCAGAGAACTTTAAGATGGTTATCGTAATGAGTTGCTATTGTTTACAGAAGGTCGCACTGGCCCGACACAAGACCATTATGACACACAGAAATGAACCAAAGGAACATGCTCCCGTCTCTTAAAATTGTCCATTCATAACAGCAGCGGGCCAGTATTCCTGCAGCCTCTGTACCTGACTGTGTTTCAAATGCAACACCACTCTCTATTAGTGCTGACGTCATTTGAGATAACGCTCACCTCACAAAAGATGCACAAATGCGCACATCCGCCAAGGCGTAACATCTTTAAGCCTTTCTAATCCTTGATGTGCGAGTACTCCCCCCCCTCTCAAACAAAGAAGGGGGCCACTTACACACACTCACCGTCTCACACACTCCATCTGTCTCTCCCTGAAGATGCTGGTCTGTCTACTGATGAGCGCAGGCAAGGTCATTAGTGTGACTGTTGTGTGAAGGTAAGGAGGGATTATTTTGCCACCGGCCACTCAACACACATCAGGGGACTTAAAGTTCTCTTTTTTCTTCCTCTTTATCTCTCTGTTTCTCTAGCAATCTCTCCAGCGTACTTTCTTTATTCCTTCCCTTCTTGTCTCCATGGGGATTTGCACAAAGAGAGCCGGGGAGGGGAGGGAGGAAGTAGGTGAGAAGGCGTGAGCCACTCAACAACTTTTTCTTTCCCCCCCCCTTCATACCGAGAGATAAGAGAAATATGTGTGAGCTGCGTGTGCAGAGCTTCGTCACACAAAGTGATCAAATGACCTTCAGTGAGCTCATTCATAAACTCAAGCTACAATAGCAGTGGGGTATGGCTAAACATCTAATAGTGATAAAATCTAGTGTGAAGGAGGGTGAAAAAAGGCCGGAAAGAAAGGAATAAACGAATTAAGCCCGCTAAAGACTTGTTTCTATTGCACTCTAGAGAGTTGCTGCCATGGTAGAAGAAAAGGTACAAAGGGAGAGAAAGCCCGATTTAGACTTCTATGGGAAATTTACACCGTAACTAGAAACCACGCTTACCCCTACGCTGTAACCTTCCCTGCCGTTCAGTTGTTGTGGGTTTTGTTGACCTGACGTCAGGTTGCAGCACAGGGTTACGGGGAGTTTCCGGTTAAGTTATGACGTAGATTTCCCGCTGAAGCATAATTTAGGCATAAGCAAGTCAGTGAAAGTGAAAGAATGCGAAAATGAAGAGCTGAGCCACAACCTGAACCGTTTTACAGCCAGAATCTTCCTCCTTCAATTTATAGACTACATTACTATTATAAGCTCCTATTGTACAATAATCTTTAAAATCCTTGTCGCACGCCAATGGCCACAAACTGCTCCTGGCCCCAGTCCCACAGTCCACTTCGATGTTTAGTTTTTCCAAGTGTGGCTCTTCCCTCAGTAGAAACAACCTACAATGGGAGCTAAATCAAGGACTTGACACAATCAGGGGAAAATGATAATGAATGAAAAGAACTAAATAAGTAGAATTTAAACACAAGCGATGTGGTGAGATACCGCGAGGTCCATTTAAAGTCAATCAGACATTGTCCAGACTGGTAAATATTGCCCCTTTTAAATAAATCCACCACACTGCTTATTAAACCCTATCCCTTCATCTCCCCATTAACTGGTCTGTCTGTCTGTCTGTCTGTTTGTTGGCTGTTCTACACAATGACATGTTTACCTCCAGTCAGATTCCCATTTAGATCCCCGAAGAAGCACAGGGAGGTGAGAGAGAGTGTGTGTGTGCGCATCTAACAATAACAGAGAGGCTTGTTGTAATTTTGTCATTATCACCTGTACCACTAAATGCTTTTCATAATAAACAGCAAGGTGAGTTAGTTTAGCCTGACGCCTGTTTTTTTTAGAGTATTATCACTTGAAATATAATGAACAAAATTGTCTGGATGATAAAAACAGTAGCTGTTTAATGGAATAATATGACAAGTATCCTGTACTCTAATATAGTAGGGCTGGCGCATACATATAGGTGTCAGATTATCCCACTACACATGTATCAAAGCTAGTTTTAGACCCGCAAAAATATTAAATGTGATTTTACCCAAGCAGAAAGATCTGCATCACAAGGAGGAAGGTGTGACTCTTTATCAGAGCTCAGAAGCTCTGCGTCCTCATTTGCAAACATCCACACTTTCCAAGATTACACTAGTAACATTTCCATCACAGCAGGATGGAAAGCAGAACAAATAATAACTGGAAAATGCTGTAAGCCAACCTTGATAGGGCATGAATCTCCAGTGATAAATAATCGTGCTGAACCTCATGAACAGCCAGTCTACAGTGAAACAACATACCACCACTGCACCCAGAGCGATGCCTGCCAGATGGGGAACGCAGCAATTTATGAACAGTCATGCTAGATTCGTTGACTCACCCAGAAATCAGACCACACAACCGGAGCACAGGTTCCTACATTGACTGTCTGCACATGAATCAGCATCCATGGAAATTATTGGTGAGGTTTATCAGTATAACAGCTCTGACTGCCTTATCATAAAGCATGTAAACTTTTTTTTTTTTTTGCATCCCACAACAACCTGTGTGCCACCCACTGAACACAAACCACAACTTGATTCATCTATACGCAGCAGAGAAGCTGGGGTTTATTATCTATAACCCTCCACGTAAGTGCGCACAATGATCATACTCTGGCCACTGCACTGAGATATGAGTTGTCTTTATACACACAAACCATGTGAACCATACAGCTAGTCTTCTGGAAGGCAAATTTATGGACACACACGTCACTGTATCATGAATGTGTCTGTAGGCAAATTATTCAGCTTCTGCTTTGACAGCATTTTCGCAGAGCTCACTTCTCACACACTGAGGACAAAAAAAGAAAATCTACATGCCGGCAGAGGAGACACCCTTTCATATTGATTCCAAACCAACTACACAGACGCTCACGTAATTATCCAGGCAAATGAAGAGAGAGAAGCCGTTTTTTCTGGTGTGTGTGTAGTCAGATGTACACATGGGTGAATGTCTAGATGTTCTACGCACAGCTTTAAGACATTAATTGAAAGTGTTAACGCATATTCTCACACATACAGCACGTAAACATCTTAACGCCCGTCTCGGATTGTTTCATTCAATCCACATTAACAACAATGCTCGCCCACACTGTCTCTCTGTGCACCAAACATGCAGCGCTTGCGGTATAATAGGAGAACACGCAGCATAAAGACAGCACAAAGGCAGCTGGACCTGACTAGTGACAACACTCCCATTCATCACCAGGCCCCTAGAGACTCCACATCCCTTCACAGTGCCAGCAGTCATCCAAGTACACACACAGGCACAGCGTACAACGGCCCATGTCAGCATCACACCCAATCGAATAGGGTTACGTGTGTGTGTGTGTGTGTGTATCCACATATATTATTCATCTGCATGCGAGCACATGAAAGTGTCTCTGCTAGCAAAGATAAGGGGCTTCTTTATTTCAGCCTTTCGCCTGTGTGTGAATGCATGCATGTTCTTCCAATTGTCTATTAAACAGACCATTTACAAAAGGGAGAAGTGGAAACATATAGAGATAACAAGAAAGGGGAGCAAAATGGGTTTTGGGACAAGGAACAACAAGATGAGGCAATAATAGAAAAATCACTTAATAGACAGAGGAATAAGAGAATATAGGAACAGGAAGGAAATGAAAGAGAAAGCGAGGCTTGGAGATGGCAAAGAGGGATTTTTATCATTTTACCGTATGCATCCTTGAATTTTTGCAGAGATTTGCAGGAATCAGTCAAGTACAGCCGAAGAAAACACAGTATATTTTGCCATCCTATCCTAGCCTACGCTACTAAGTATTCATCCACCCCATCAGCGCTAACAAGCCAATCCTGTCGGCACTCACAGTGAGCTTTATTTCATCTACAGCGCAGTCAGCTTCCACAAAACCAAACATGCATGCTGGCACAGGCACAATGAATTATACCCATACAAAAAATAAAAACAGGAAGAAAGACATGAAAGCAAAAAAATCATCCTTTTTCATACTGAAATGAAAAAAATAACACAAAATTTCTGGGCTCTCTTATCATCCACCATCTGTCTGCACCAGGATGAACAGTGTTGTCGTCAAACGGGCGGCAGGTGGAGAAGTGGGATGAGGTGCGGTAAGGGAACAGGTGTGGATTTGAAAGCACTGCTGAAGCTGCTCCACCTCCATATTCACAGGTGTATTTGTATCTGTAAAATAGCTGGTAGGAATGAGCAAGGATCGCTAAGGAAAATATGGTGGGGCTAAAATTGTGAACCTTGGATAATTAAGCGTTTAACCCCGCCCCCAACTATTCATTCAAGCGGTTACAAAAACAACTATTGGCAATTGTAGGTACTACTTAATGTTAAAAATTCACCTGCAATAGGAAGTCATTTCATACAATTTATTACATTTCTGGGCAAATTATAGCCGGCTGCCAAACAGAATGTCTTTGTTAAACTTTCAAATAGATATCTCTTTCTAAACTTTATCACGGTAAGCACGCTGCAGAAGCGCAGCGCTATTTTGTACAAGTACTGCAACCACATTATTCGCCGGGGAATCTGGATCTTATATTTTTCATTTTTAAAAATGATTTAAATCATTCAGCTGATACAGCCTGGTCGCTCCTCTGTTGTGGTGCCATTTCACAGACCACGCCTATGACCAGTGCAACGATCAGAGCGTTCAACCCCAACTTATAAAGGATGCACAGCTGCAGGTCCCACGGGTTTATACAGATTTTGAATTTGTGCAGTCATTAAAGGTGAAACCTATGGAAAGAGACCCCTTTCCATATTTTACATGAAAAGCTATTAAAGGGACGCATGTATTAAAGTGGTGCAGTGCAGGGATTCGGGGATTTGTCATATTTGAGCACAAAATCTCAGTCTGCTTATGGGTGGAAACAAAAATGGCACGGCAACTGTATGAATAATAACGTGTATTCAAAGATACACACACTTCCACGGGCAGAAAGACACTCATAAGCGCACAAATACCCACAATAGAAAGTCGGTCAGTGAATGGGAGGAGGCAGGCAGACTAGCAGGTGCTGTGTTGGTGGAAGATATGGCTTCTGTCCACCTCAGCATTTCTAAACACTCAGTTATCTTCCCTCTCACAGGAGAAGTGGTCATTTCTTTATTCTTTTCTCCTCTGCATCACAATCCTTTCCTCATTTCTGCTTTTCCCCTTTGCTCCAGCCTTCTCTCCTGACTCATTTATCTACTCCCCACCTCTCTTTTTACATCCTTCCCTCATAGCCTTTATCTTTTTTCAGCATTTTCCTGCTTTTCCTTTTCCACTCCACCCTTCTCCTCTCCATCCCCTCCTTCCTCTGCTCCTTGTCGTCTGCTGCGCTCTCAGTGGAGCAGTCCATTCAGCAACAAAACAAAGCTGCCTACAGCATCACACACAGGCTAATCAAGCAAAACAGAATGCAGCAGCCCTGAGATCCACTCAACAGTACCATGATACCGGCCGGCAAAGAGACCAATTCAGGGGGAGGTAGAAGATGAGGTAAACCTGAAGGAGGATGCACAGGGACAATAACGTTAATGTCGTCTGTTACATTTTTACAGCTTATAAGAGCTGAAAGTAAATTCCATCCTAGAGGATTTGGCAGTGTTTGCCTTTGCTTCATCTAAATGAATGCAAATATACTCCAGCACCCGTAAGAGAGAGTGAAGAGAATGAGTTTGACAGTGCAAATGACCATGAGCATTATAGGTTAAGATGAGGTAAGATGAGGTGGGAAGGAGGGCTAAAGGAGGATATGGAGGAGAGGCAGAAAGATAATGGGGTGAAGAAAATTCTCTGACAGGTCATCGACAGTGAAGCAGAGCATTCATGACGATGATGAAACCCAACAATGGTCAGCTGCAATCTCCTCCTGGACAGAGGATGAGCGTTTGCAAGCTAGCACGGCAGCCACTCCTCTGTGGGAGGGTGTGTGGTGGTGGAGGGAACAACTGCTGTTCAGCTTCAGTAAAAATAAAGAAGCTGGTATTGCAAGATATGAAGATAGGAGAAATATGTAAACTTGCCAAAGCAGCGACTAGAGGCTGCATCAAAAGCTGATGTATTAACGAAGCCTATTTAAAGCTATGTGGATGGGTGGATGAGGGATCACTCACATAGCTACAGATAAATGTTCACATTTATTGAAGAGCAGACTCTTTTGCCATGGTGGGATTACGGAAGAGAAGTGTTGTCATTAACATGAAAACATCCTCTTTTTACTGGAGGGGGACAGAAAAACAAGGGCAGGCTGTTTGAAAATGCTGCACGGGTCGAAAATTAAAAGAAGCCACACCTGCCAAGCTCGCTCACTTTTCTATTTTTAGACAAAGCAACAATTACTGCCTCATTACATTTTCTGGTTTATGCACCTTGTCCTTTATGTACTTTATCACACATCTGTCAATTTAGATAAGAAGCTCGTTTGCATGGATAGGAATATAGAGTTCTTAGGCCCTGAACTGTCTTTAATATTCAGTATTTCTCAACGCAGAGGATACTATATTCACCATTTGTGTTTTATTACCATTCACAGTAGAATCTCACCAGCCTTGTAGCTGCTGTAAACTGTCACATTATCCCTCTCTCATCTTGACTTACTGCTACTAGGAAACCTATCCTGCAAAAGTACACCCAAAGGCTACTACACAGCTGATAGCTGCTACATGGAGAGAAATCAACAAATACTATAGAGTATGTAGCACATGTCAAAAACACATGTATGCATTTGCAAAACTTCCCTTCCAAGATGTAGACAGGACTAGCACAAGCTTGATAAACCACAAATAAGCCAGATGAAAACGCCTGACACTCTTCTAAAAACACCCTGCTGGGAGCGTTTGAGAGCACTCTGGAAGCTGTGATGCCTTAATTGCTACGATACAAAAATGTCTAAAGAAGAAATATGTTGCAAGTACCCGTTTCTACCTGAATGCTGCTTAACTGGTAGACCAACGGAACAAAATGAACAACGTGTTCCTCCAAGCATTATTTTTCATAACACAATTGCGGCAGTTTGGGGATGTCATTTGGTACAGACAGACCAGCAGCAGTAACTTCTCCTTGAATGCTGTTAAGTGCTTAGAAGTAGGGCCTAATAGTTGGTTGTGTACACTTTGTCCCACCCGTCCTTTACTGTGAGGCCAGGTAAAAAGTGATTGTAACAAGTTGTGCGTTCTACCCAGAGTTTAACTTTCTTTTAGGCCCGTGGAGGTGTTGACCTGTAAATGTTCAGCCATCCATTTGGATAGGAAAGACATGCAGTGCTCACCACGGAAAAGACACTCAGTGCTTCGTCACACTTCTGATGTTTTAGCATCTTGTAAAAATGCAGGATGGCGGCCTTAAAAAGAAAAAACAATGCTTTGGTGTATAGGCTTTTTAAAGTGCCAGGAACAGGAACGTTCCTTTGATGCGTTTTGAAGTCACAGCTGGAGTCAACAAATTAGTTGGAAATTTTTGTGATTATCTATCCTAACAGTAGTCTAGGTGTAGATGGAAAGAAGAGCCACAAGACCGAGCTCAAAAAAAGAGCAGGCATCAGTGAAAACACATGACAGGGTAAAGCTGCTAAAGCAGCTTAAACAGTGTGCCGTACATGAGATTTGCCAATTGGATGTATAGAAAAAGTATCCGCTCAAACAACTCCAATGGATGGTTTGTGATATTGAAATATAAGTATATAAATGAATTTATGGGGGGTTAATATCCATTTATAATATTTCTTTCTGAGGTTCACCGTGTGACCTTTTTATTTCTTCTGAGCATATCCTGTTGATGCTAGATGGGAACAATTCGGTGCTCCAAAGAAACTATGCTGATGATGGGCAAGTTATTTGTGTTCAAGGTTTAAGGTTGTCCCGTAGGCAGAATGTTTGGGTGGGATTGAAGTGTTAAAAGGAAACAGTGGGATGGTAGGGAGGAAGAGAGAGCAGAGTGTGTTGTGAGGAGGAGGAGGAAGGACGATGGTAGGCAGCAGATAGGACGGCGCAGCGATGAGACGGAGAAGCACGGGTGATGGTGTGGAGCAGTGGAGAGTGTGATGGCAGGATGGGATTTGAGTCTTTTAACTTCATTAGTTCCGCCTCAGTCTGGGGTCTGTAGATTATGTCTAATTAAGCAGCTTAACATGGCTTAAAAAGCACCACACAGAAAGCACAAGAGCCTTATCTGTCAACCTGCTCAAACGATTCTCCGCTTCTCCTTTCATTCTCGTGGCAGGCTAACATAAATTCTCTTTGCATGGCCTTTATGCTAGAGAGATTAGAGGCTCCAACATCGGTGTGAGCTGGATAGCTAACAGCTGCAGTGATAGCAGTGTGGGCTGTGGAAACAGGGAGAGAGCTTGTGTGGTGAGGAGCGGGGAGACAGAGGGGCAGGCAGATGCTTCCTTTCAGACTGTGGGGAGAGACAGTCGATAAAAAGGGTGGGGTTCAGCGAACAGGAGTCATCCTGAGTCCTGTCATTCTAATCTGCGTTAGTACTCCAGTAAGAATTAAGCCAGTCTGCACACTATTAGGTGTAATAAGACATAACTACTACCCTGCAAGTGTAGTCCAGGCGACACCCTAATATTACAGGTGACTTGTTGCCTTACTGCAGTAAGGCAAAAAGAGCAACATTGCCTACAAAATGCACACTTATTACTTCTCTTTTGCTTTGAGAGCATAGATATGTTGGCTGCAACAGCCTTGTATAAAATAATATTCTATTTGTGGTAGCAGCTGTGAGCTGTAGGGTGGGTAGTTCAACTCTGGCTTCTTGACTGGCATAAAAGTTTAAATTAACAAAAAAAGTCAAAGCATAAAGCATAAAAATGTATATGATACACATTTTATCAACACACTTGTAAACTAACTAATTTGAAAATATAACATTTAGATGGACATACATATTTATAATATGGAGTTAATCTAATCTGGTTGCTCCCTAGCAGCGGCATATTGCCTGGTGTACTGCTCTTCTCCTCTCATTAGCTATAGCTTTTTCTTCCTGAGCCTGTCTTTGCATCTCCTCGGGACGAGCCCTTCGAGTCTTTCAAAATACTTTGCAAAATTAATCTGGACTGAAGGATCAAACATTCTGTGTTAAGGTCAAAGAATTAACGTTACTGTTATCCACTTTCACAAGCAGCAATACCGACTAGAAGCTATGGGCATAAACAATCCAGGTGTAGCTTAACATTAATATACACAATGCTCTGCAAAGGTCTTCTGCCACCTCTCATTTTATTTTATATTTTGCTTCCAAGGAATCAGACCTTCTTGCAATTTTTAAAAATGGCCTTGAACAACAGTTCTTTGGTCTTTTGGAAAGTTTTTTTTCACTTATTTTCAGTCCAGTCTTTGTACCTTACCATTTTCAGAGAACTGTTTCACCAAATGGAGGAATGTTTTGCCAAAGCCTTATCAGAAATCGTTTCAGTGGAAGTGTGGATGTCAAAAAAGCCATTCTTCAGAAAAGAAAACAGGGTGAAAAGTCTAAAGTATGCCAAATTACACAAAAACTGGAAGGAAAATGAGTCCCAACAGGTTTTATAGAGTAATTCAAGGTTCAAGGTTCAAGGTTCTTTATTTGTCACATGAATTTAAATTTAATGAATTTAAATTGGAATTTTTTGGCTCAGATCATTGTCAATAAGTAGGGAGAAGTTCAGGAAAGAGTTACAACAGGTAGTCTGTAAAACACAGCAGAGGGTCTGTCATCATTTGAGGTTGGACTTCTGATTTTGATCCACCATGCAATACCATCTAGAAAGCATCAAATTGGCAACAGATTAATTTGCCAGATTCATAGAAATTTTCCCAAACACACTGGCAATGCAGTAAAAGCATACCTGGACAGAAGAAAATGTAACAGAAGAAATACTCCTGAAGACTACTTAAAGAAATCACAAGACAGCTGCCTAAGAAAGTTCAGGCTGTGTTGAAGAATAAATGTGATCATACTAAATATCGACTTACACACTCCCTTGAACTGTGAAAACTCTTTTTGCCTTATATTCTGAATTTGTGTGTGTTATTTCAATAATTCTGCACCTGTTTTCCATTTTGAACACCTATATATATATATATATATATATATATATATATATATATATATATATATATATATATATATATATATATATATATATATATATATATATATATATATATATATATATATATATATGTATGTGACAGGCAACTCAACACCAGTACTGTACATATACTTTTATCATTACTGTTTCTTATATCCTTCCAGTCAGAGTAATATTGACTTGAATGCATTAGTTAAATCTGTAGACAGCTTCGGAATACTGCAACAACACTTAGTGTCTTGCGTTTTTCCATTTAGGAATTTAGCAGCCTTCTTCTTGATCATTGCCACCAAATTTATGTAAACTTTGGCCGAGTCAGGAGAAGTTCCAGGAGAAAATTGAGTAAATGATAAGAATTATTTATTGCAGCCATAATGCATCTGCAATGTTAACTGTGCTCTTGCCCTTATCTTGGACTCAACTGGTGACCGAGTACAATTGTTTGTGCAACAGCAATGTCCACACGTCAAGAAATGTGTGTTTACCCCCAACACAAAGACACCAAAGACAAATTCCTTCAGATGATTAGAGTTTTGGCGTTCCTTGTAAAGCGCTTATCTTGCCAATAATCAAAGCCAGTGTATGATTCAAAACTTCTACTTTAACCGCAAACACTCATAAAACAGTTACAAAACAGTGGGTTGGGTTATTGTGAATCATGTTTAGTGAAACACGTCATGCTAACAGTATAGCCAAAAAATAAATAAATAAATAAATCATCTCATCATAAAAGAGTTTTAAACATTCCAAAATTAAAACGTGCAGGTATGGCATTCTGTTCAAGAAATATTTGTAATGTATTTCTACTAATGGCAAAACATTGCATTATGTAAGGCTAAAAACCAGCACTAGCTGGTTAGGTAGTACTTTGTACCAAGATGGTATGAGTCACTGCAGCACACAGTTTCCCTTCCGTCTGACATAAGAGGAAAAAAAGAAGTATAAACAGTAAACAAAACAATGGCAGAAGCTCTTGGCAAGCGACAATTAGAAAGCAGGATGGCCATTTGTTTTTAGCCACAGCACAGACCATTATTCTTTCTAGCTGCACTTATGCTTCCTCGCTTATGACGTCACAGCCACCGGCATTAAGAGACACTGAGGCCTGGTCCCCAAAGCAAGCTGAGATCATGTAGCTTATCCTGCAGTGCATTTTGGATCATTTCTATGCTATGACAGTGTCTCTCAGTGTCTTTGACAGTGATTTAAGGACTCTCTGAGTGAGTATTAAAACACAAATAATGCACGTATAATGCTAAAGTGGCTTCAGTAGCTCAGAGATATTCAACAGAAACAACAGTGATCTCTCCCACGGCAGCATTTTCTACAAATCTCCCTTTTAAATTGAAATGTGCTCGCGTGTGGCGTCTCCACCTTTCACCATACCCCACCTGCAAATTGTCAAGACAGAGAATCATCACAGAAACTATGGTACTTTGTGACATCAGACATGCCTGGCTACCATATGTCACGGCAGAGCAGAAGAATGCTGGCAGTTTCACACAACTGAGGAGGAGTTAGACTGAGCTGTAACAAAACACAGGAGGTCACTTGGAGTTTGGCTTCGCTCAGCTTTTCATGCCAAGCAACATTCCCCACCTCAGGCAAGAGTGCACCCACACAGCAGGCTACAGGTAGACAAAAACACTCCCTTGTTTTTTTCAATATCCTTCTCCCTCCCTAATCTTCTTTATTCCTGTGATATCTTTTGTGGCACAGGTATGCAAACCTAAATCCATATGCATAAAACAGTTCCCCTCTAATCTGCAAACACCCTTCTTCAGGATGTACTGTATTATCTTGTGCAATTTCACACACACTGAGAGGCAAGATGGCTGCTCTCAAAACTGGCCCATCTTGTTAACACGCATGAACACACCAGGGAATAGGGGAAACTGTTCACAGGGACTGTAATGTGCCGATGTCAATGAGTAGCCTCGGAGCAAAACTCACAGTGCGTCTCTTTCTGACACCAGCTCATCTAATTCACTCCAGGTGTGAGGCCCATCGGCACAGAAAATCAGGCGTAATGTGCAGACGCACAAACAGGTGTGCATCGTGAGGTGTTCAAGTTTGGAAAAGTGAGAGGGAAAAGAAAAGAGGAGAAGGGAAGAGAAGAGAAGAAAAAACACAAAGTAGTGGACAACTGTGAAGGGAACAGGAGAGTTAGATGGTGATAAAAAGATAAAGTCAGAGCCTGACTGACGTACTGAAGAGAAAGAGTGTGGGACTTGGAATAGAGGGAGAGATGAAGAGAGAGCTGCTATCTGATAGAAGGGATTTGCCCTTCCCTGGAACAGTAATTTACTAAAGCCATTCTACAGAGACCCATCAGTGGCGATCTGCTGGCAGATTAGACGACAAAACCTCATCCCTCGCTTTCCCTCCAGCCAATCAGCGCCAGGCACCGAGCAGAGGGTAGAGGATGAAGGGAGGACAGTGAAGAGGAGGGGCAAAATTTCCTGTCACTGTTGAAATCGGGGAGGCCACAAACACAATGGTACTCACAACACATGCACGCAGAATACATACAGGAGATTGAATTGGGCTCAGAGCTGTTGTGATTGCATTTTACCATCCTCGGGATAGAGCAGGTAACACTGTTTGGTTGTAAGAGCTGGGGATTTGTCATTTATAATCAGTTTTATGCTCTTGTTTCCCCTAGACTCACTTTTCCTTTTTTGCAGTTCGTATCATGCCCCAAAGGCCCTCGAAGCATTCCGCTGCTGTATCAGTCCAGTCACTCGCCGTCCAGCGCTAACCTAGCGCTCTCCGACTGCCTCCTCCCCATCCCACTTCACATGCACTGCAGAGGTTGCCAAGTGTGCCCCAGCTGTGCAAGCAGTGGGAACTGTTTACAATGGTACATCATCAGTGAGACCCAGGAGCCCCACACGCTAGCAGAGCTCTCACAACCACCGCTCAAGTGTTTAGCACATGATGTTAAATATTATACACCTACTGAACAAGTCAGTGACCCAGCATTAACAAATGCAAACTCTGTGTTTCTTGCAGCTGAAGTTTTCCCAGCTTTTCATGCAAACGTCTTTTACACCCTTGTAGCAAAAAACAAAGAAATTCTGAAAAAAATGAATGCAAAAGGCAGCAAAACTGCGATTTAAACTTAAATCTGGAAAACTGGTAGTGTGCCAAGTATTTCCAACAGCTCCAGCATACGTCTATGCACAAATGCTCCTCTTGGCAATAGACATCCTGTGTCTCCCTCTTTAGCACTGACGTGATCAAAACAAAACAAAAGGGAGCTGTTCCTTCCCCTCTCTACCATCACCGTTTCCCGTCTGGAGCTGCTGCCCAACCTCACAGGACCCCTAAAGACCCCTGAATTCCCTGAGGAAAGGGCTGACATCACCCACCCATGTCTCCTGTCAACTATAACCTCTGAAGGCACGACTGAAAGGAAGAGAGGAAAAGGCAAGGCCTTAAATGGAAGCTCAGCTTTGCAGTCTAAAAGCTGCATGTGAACAGTCAGAGTAGCAAAATTTCCTACAGCCTAAATCACGATGTTCAAACACCGGGAGACCTCAGACTGAGAGAAGGTGTATTTACAGAGTTGTGAAGCGAAAACTGAAAAGTTGTGGATGGGACTCTTACTGAAATAGGGTTGCTTAAGGTCTAACACTTGCTCATGTGGAACACCTCGAATCATTGTTTAAGGGCAGGTTAAACTAGTCTTGGGCCTAAACAAGAACTGCAATCAAAACATTAAAGAATCTGACATGTTACGTCAACTCCTAAGCTAATGGATATAATACACTTTGGATCTTCTCCTTGTACAATCATTCTCTTGTTATTTCAGGTTCCAAATCACTTCTTTGTGACTCTAGGTCTCTCTAAAGCACATGCATATTTTCACACACACACAAAGAGCAGGTGATAGAGCTGCTCGAGGAACTTTTTTGAATAATTTTTTTTTACTGTTTTTTTGTGGTGACAAAACTTCTTCTCAACATGACCCAAAACCTTTCTGGCTCTGTTTAAAATTATTAACTGCTACACTGCACCTTTGAGTAAATCAGGATTACACTGCTCGCCGTTTCTTTCTGTCACAAAAAGTGTTGTAACCCAAATGAGGAATGAGGCGTGACTTCAGTGAATATGGATTCAAGGAAATATAAGCTCAAGTCATGCTGAAACTACGCAGTTAGAGCTGGACCGTAATGGCGGGTGAAATAATAATAATTTAAAAAATAAACATTAAAATATTGTGCTCTAAAGAAAAAAGTCTTACTTAGAGTCATGTGGTATGTGCACAAAACTGTAGCACATGGTGTAAAACGCTATTGCGTAATGTAACAGATGCTGTTTCTATTCTGTTGTAGTCTTAAAGTCTCAACATGAACATACCACTAATGTTACCTTCTGGGTACCTTCATGCCTGTTGGCATGCCCACAAAGTACTTGCATAGATAGAGCATTTGTGAGCTGAAAATTGTAACTGTAAAAGTGCCCATCAGCGTTTGTAATGCTTAAAGTGTCACAGGTATGTTTTATGGAGGAAACAGAACTGAATCCACAATCGCTGGCGGATGAGCACGCCATTAGTCATTCAGAGTCGTTAGTGATTAACTGCTCGTGGTGTGGCTGCAGGACTTAAAGCATAAGAGCCTGCATGAATAAACATGAATAAACTGTTTTGGGTTTTTTGTGCAGGAGTAACGGTAGCTACACATAAGCTTGAGAAGCAACTTCACTCTTTGTTGGGATCGTCGTAAAATTGAGTTATAAGCCACAGAAAATTCACAAATACTGAAATACGATATTAATATGCTATGATATGATCCTTCATTTCTGCACTACATTGGAAACCTCAATTCAATTACACATTCACACAAACAGTGTTCTTAAAACGCCTTTTTAAACATTTAGTAAGTGTTAATCTTTAATTCATTGCTAAGGGCACATGTAAATGTCCTTTTACTAGTTGCGGTCTACACAGTGCATGGAAAAACAGTCGTGTGTGTGGCTCTGGCAAGGCTTAGCCAATTCAGGGAAAATGACTCAGTTAGGCTTGAACACTTGAAATGCAGGATCCACACCGACTAAACTACAAATGCAAAAGCCAGTTTCACTGTTGCACAAGATCTTAGAAATCTGAAACCCTTGAAATAGAAGCTAAATACCTGGTGTTTTTCTTTAATGGATGCAATCGTTTGTAAATGCCGAATTTCAATTGCATTTGATTTGAAAGGTCACATACACCTGTGCAAATGACGACAATTAAGACATTCAGCCCAATCTAAATGCTGCATGTCTTCTTTTCAGTACACATGCATTATTCTCTCCTTTTCCCACTCAAATTCCAATGTCTTATATTCATCTTTTCCACCAAAAATATGTTTTGGGTTTTTTTGGGGGGGAAATTACATGGATTTAAGCTACAGGAAACCAACCCATCAACAATTCACAGCAACATTTTCCCACAAAGGTCTGCAGTGTCTTCTCCTTGGTGGATGTAAGCTGCGCTTTGGTGAGGCAATATTTCTCTCCGAATAACCTTCGAACCAAAAACAGCAACTTCGAAAAAGCAAAATGTTTACATTCTGCACCCGTGTTTTCTTTACCTTTATCATCACAACGGCCATGCAAGTCAGTAAAGCAACAAAGAAGATGCACGAGTTAAGTTTTCGGTTTGTAATGATTCACAAAAGTGAAAGGAGAAGTTTTCCTTTTAAAACCACTGCACTCCCTCGCTTCTATGATTCATAAAGTTAACGTCAGCAGGTTAATCTTAAACTAGATGAATGATTTCACACTGCTGTTTCAAGCATAGTTTCACTTCAACTACACTTCGTTTATTCACTGTAAACTGACTTCAACATGGTTTGAAATTTTTGGGTAATTTGTGGGAAATTCCCCGCAACTCCCTCAGCTGATTCTAAAAAAAAAAAAAAAAAAAAACAACCCACAATTTCAAATAACTGATGGGGAAGTGACACGGATTACTCCAGTTCTTGTCAGGAATGTTAGAAAATGGTGGATCAGGAGCTGCTGGAGCACTCCAACAGGAAATGAACTCTGACATAAGAGCTATGGACCTTGGGGCCTCGACTGCATCCTGGGAAATTATGGCACTGAGACGAGAAATGACCCATGTCACCACCAGGAAACCCCAACTCAGAAAAATCCATGTGCAATCCTCTAAAACGGCACAGTAGCTATATTAATGACTGTTAAGTGAGGGTGCTTTCAGAAGCACAAAGAGGAGTAAACACAAAAATAAACAACACCAAATCAGTATTGAGTTTGACTACTCTTTACTTTTAAACAGCGCTGTTTCTCCTTGGTATACATGTATGTAGCGTTTAAAGGTTGCCGGGTCAATTTTTCCAAGTATCTTGGGAAACGTCAAGTTCTTCTGTGGTTAATCCTGTCTCAGTAGCTTTAGCCTCATCATGTAATCCTAAAGTAACTCCATGGTGTTGAGCTCCAGATACTGTGAGGCCTCCAACATAAGTGTCAATACTGAAAATCTGTAATTCTGTATGGTTGGGATTACAGTTTCACCCTTCTGATTAAATTTGGCACAGATAAATCAACTTCCTTTGCTGGGACTGCCTGACGGATGCATCTAAAATGTCTAGAAGTTTTAAAGAGTACTGCGCGTCAGGGTAGCCCTTCCGGAAATCCTCTAAATTAAAGAATTTCACGTGATTCATCACAGGGGTTTTTATTAAGCACACGCGTATGTGTGTTTGCCTAACAACAGTAACAATCAGAGTAGGACAGTCACAACCAGGTCAGCACAAAGTGTTGCAGACTGGTGGAAATCATGATCTGTCTTTAATGCAGACCAACCAACCAGCGTCACAACAAAGACAGCAAACAACAGAAAGAAAGGGAGTGGGCAGAAAGAAAGCACAGCCTGTGACGAGGACAGCATAACAGAGTGTCGGCCAGCCTAGGTTCCTTTTAAAAAAAGTGGTATGGCTGTGGGTTGAACCTAGAGAGAGCCTATTCACAGCTTTGTCTATATGCTGTAGCTGTGGGAACAAAACTCTCCACCGGAGCCACTGTCTGTGCTTCTCTTGTTGCTTTTTTTGATCTTTGCTATCATTTCTAACTTCTCCCCTTCGCAGTTCCCTTCTTTCCTGCTTAAACTCACTTTTCAAACAAACAATCTCATGTGACCTACGCACTGTATCATCCACATCGGACTACGCGCTCTTAGTTTTATTGGCGGCCTGTGCACACGGACATCAGTGTAGGCTGAAATCCCCAAATCCTTCCACTCTGTGAAGTCAAATACCTGAACAGACGGACACAAGCACGCTACAGTGGATCCCACTTTAGGTATGTCTCCTCTATTATTAAAATAAATATTCACTGACGCCGCCATCAGCCGTAACTTTCTGTTTAATGGCAGTTTTCCAAAGCGTGAGACAATAGCATGGGCATCATTAGATAAGTGGTGGCTGGATGACAGGCGGTGCCGCTGCGATCGATAACGGCAGGCACAGCCATCCGCGGGCTGAGCGGTGCTTACTCATCAGCCTTGGGCACGCATGAGCCCAGGCTTGGGCCAAAAACTGGGACAAAGCCAGATAAGGGATGTGGAGGTGTCAGGGGCCTACTGCCTGTGATAACAAATGGCTATGAAAAGCCACCTCTTCTCACCTTAAAGAGGATATGATGTCCGTTGTCACATAGCTGCCGAATGGCCAGAACCATGCTGACAGTTATGTTATGAGCGTGAGGAAAGGTCAGCTGCTGTTGCTCTCATTGCCTGTACATAAAGTAGTGTATATGTTTCTGTCCCCCACACAGTTTCATTGCCCTTATTACTCAAAACAACCAATTCTGAAACATTTTGAGTCGAGCTAGATCAAACACGAATACTAACCACTAACAGCCAGGTAATGATTTGCACATGTTAAAATGCCTTTGGCAAGATACAACTTCAGAATACCTAATCACAACATTGTAAAACATGTCCCCTCTCCAGATACAAGGTTTTTTTGTGCAGCCATGTATATGCAGGAGAGAGACAGCGTCAGCACGTATTCACGGTGGAGATGCCAAAGACCGCCACAGTGCTGGCCAGATCCCCCTGAAGTGGTATCTGAAGCAAATGTCTAGTGACAAGGTGGTGCCCTTCCTGTGTCCTTAACCGTGGCTCAGACGACCACTGCGCTGCTCTCCAAGGGCAAGAAAATCCAGTGATGGAGGGCGCCATGGGCACAGAAATAAACAAAAACATTTTGTGAAAACTAAAAAATAAATAAATAAATACAGGAGAGAAAAGAGGAAGCAAAGGAGCAGCGTAAGCAATCTACACAACTCATAAATGAAAAACTTCCAGTGGACCTCTTTTTGAGGCCTCTGGTTGTCTGGGTCTGCAAGCCCTTTCCCCCCCTCACTCTCCTCTCAACTCCTGTCCCTCTCCTTTTTCTCCAATGCTTATCAGTCTGTGATAAAAGCTGCCAACCTTAATTAGAATATTTCCGAAACAGAACACTTCTCAGCCTCCCACTCTCCACCTCTCCTTTGTCTGAGCATCGCAGGTGTATGCCGACACCTCCAATAAAGATGTCAGACCTCCAGGCAGAAGCAGCTTGTAAGAGACGTCACAATAAACAAACATCAAGTCGGGATAATGCAAACTAAACATCATTGTCTAAGAGAACTAACAAACCTAAAGCAGGTGGTTTGTTTTTTTTGTTTTTTTTTTTTGGGGGGGGGGGGGGGTTGACCACACACAAATCTAAACCCAATTACAGCTTCACCATCTCATTTCCTACCTCTGCAAGGTCTCCTGTTTGTACACTGCCAAACACTAAAATAATTTCTGCACCACCAATTTCAACTAACCACCCAATCTAATTATTGCTAATAATGAGTTAAAATGAAATGAAAAGCAAACAGCTGAGGTGTGGATTCTAGTTATTGCTTTGTGTTTTGAGTTGCAATATTATGGCTGACAGAAAGAGCTTCCAGCCAGTCTTCACAGATAACAGCCCAACCTCAAAGTTTCTTTGAAATACACAAGTTGCTGTTACACAAACCTTTTCCCCCCTCCTTTCCCAGTGAATTTAATCCAATTGGTGATGCTCCGAGGGCTCCACCGCTAAACAATAAGACTGCAGAGAGAAACATGCCGTTAAAATGAAATGTTCGAAAAATCCAGCCCTCTAACGCTCTCTACTTTCACAAAAGATGGACATGCAACAAGTTGTATCAGAATACACAAAACTATTGCTTCACTTAAAAACATATAACACCCACAGCACATGCCACGACTTAGGACAGCAAGTACAAGCAGAAAGTTTTAAAACTCTTAAGCAAAAAAGATAACGCCTCTTGATGATATACTTAATAGTGAAAGTACAGTTTAGATCTTGTGATTATAGTTTAAGTAGCTTCCTTTAGCTGCTCCTTTATTTGCGAGGAGTCACCACAGCGGATGGATTGACATGTTTGCTTTGGCTGGATGCCCTTCCTGAAGCATCTCTCCCAGGGATTTGTGTCTCCTCCCAGCACTGAACCGGGGACCTTTCACATGTTAGGAGAATGTGTTAACCACCGCACCACACACCCACTTATACGGATTTTTCTTTTATCTCTTTCATCAAATGAGGTTACCACAACCTAAAAAAATAATAATTTCATTTCAAATTTCAAGAACGTTTCAGACACTCCCTCTTGGGACTGTCAAGTGTAGACTAAACCTGACAAGCAGGTGCTGGCTGGTCGTCGCTTTTCATGATCATATTTGGTACAATCTGCAGTTGCTCTCGTCCAGCCTGCTTTAACACGACCACTAACATGATGACGTCAGACTCACATTGAAACAATAAGAACAACTGGAGTGAGCCAAGTCTGCAAAACAGCTCCAATTAATCAAAATGACTTTGTTTAACTTAAAAAAGACAGACAATCTTTCACTAAAATTATTTTATACTGAATATATGGATTAAATATTTAAGTTGGTAGATTTTTTTTTATAATACATGTACACATGCTACTGTCTTTGTGCTTGGAGCACTGACGTTTTAAGTACTACTGAATGAGGCTCAATTCTAATTTGGCTTTTCGGTAGTACTAGTTCAAAAGGAGGGTCTGTGTTAAGACTTGTCTACATCTCTCCAGAATAGTCATGACAGCTGATTGGTCAGGATTTGATTTTTTTTCTACTACCATACAGGATTTTTTCTAACAAACAGCCAATCTTTCTTCCCATTTTGCCACCATTCTTCCTTAAAAGAAGAACGAAACTGGCTCCATTGTTGCCACTTTCTAACTCCTACCCTCACCTTTGACCCTCAGCTCTCCTCTTCTCCACCCTATCCACTCCTTTTGGCCTTCCATCCCCATCCCCCTTGCATAAACACATGACCAGGCATCGTGAGTGGACTTCCTTCAGGAAATTCAGGACCACCACCGGGGGGAGAAGCTCCAGAAGAGAAAAAAAAAGTCAAACAATGACAAACACAGACTTCTCCTGCTCACTCCAGCCCAATTTTGGCTATAACGCATTAGGACTTGCGAATGAGATTAGGGCTAGGTCAGCACAACAGGTTAAGACAAAAATGAAAACCGAGTGTTGCTTTAGTGTGGGAAATGATTGTGAGCGTGTATGCATCCACAGATTGCAAACATGCTCAGAGTTATCCTTTAATACTTATGTAGGTGGATTTCAGAGCAGTCTTTTTGTTGCTTTTTTTTTTTTTTTTGAGTGAGAGAGGTTTCAAATGTCTACAGGCTTTCAACAGACCGTATAAACACTGACTCATCCAAAAACCATCAGAGGCCATTATACCCTTAACATGATAATCCAATGGAGCGTGTATTTATGCATGACAAATCTCTCATTTTAAGCTAGCACCCTGCACAGTCCACAAACCTCAGAGAACTTTAAGGATAAGAACCATGTTGGCAGTGTGTGGTGCAAACTTTGTGCGTGCAATCATAGAAGCAGAAGTCCAACCTATTGAACTCCGGGCAGTGGCCTCGTTTTATTGGCAGAGCCTCAATCATAACATCTTATCTACGGCCATGCTGAGTCATGGAATTCAGCTGTGTCCAATAGCCAAGCAGCAGGGTTACTTATGGCTGCCATTGATTGGTTGATCCCTGAGCACAAAGCTGAAAGAGCACATACCAGGAACACAGCCTGAAGCAGAAACTGGCAGCAGTTTGTTCACACTTTGCTTTACTCAAACATCCTTGTAGCGGCCCCCCAACAAAAAACTGAAAACCCACTTTGTGGCATCACACTCTCACTTTTCCTCGTTCCTAAAGATCTCCCTTCATGTTCAGGCTCCACAGCTCTTGTCCTTCTGTTGTTTAATCGCATTTGCAAAAGAGAAAACACGGCCGTTCGTGTCCAGAGGTCACCATTCCTCTGTGGTCCTTGATGGTCTCAGTAATTTCAAACATTGTCAGCACTGTATTAATATTTTTTAAATATTAAAGTACCTCAATAGAACCGTACAGCCACCATTCAAACCACTGTTCATAACCATAGCCCTTATTTTTATCTAGAAATGTCCAACAATGCTGGATTTAACCCTAACCCTCCCTGCAGCTGTCAGACTGTACAATCAGAACTGCTGCCAACAAACATAGATGTTTACATCTGCGCTGTAACTGCAATAAGTTAATCAACCGATTCGCACTACAACCTGGTTTGCCTCTTATCTGTAGTTATTTTTATTTAATTTAATAACTGTACAGTACTCTGTTTATAGTAACTATTGTCCTTAATGTAAATATGCAATAAAAATTGTGTACGTTTCTGTTCTGTGTCCTGTATACTGTTTGTTTGTGTCTTTCTGGCTGCTGTTGAACCAAATTTCCCCTTGTGGGACAATTAAAGGATTATTCTATTCTATTCTATTCTATTTGTGTTGAACTTAAAATTCTCAGATCACTAATTTGTTGAAAAGGGCCAGTGAATAGAAATATTAGTAATACTTTCTAATCTTTTTGTTCCCTCAAAACAGGGTCATTTCCCTCGTACATAAATTGGTCAATCAGGGTACAGAGCTAAGCTGGCTCTGGAACAGAACAGGGTCACAGTACAGAGGCCTTTATATCAGCCTGTGCCCATCTGCAAATCTGTAATGAGCAAGAGAGCCGAAACAGAGGGGAGAGAAGAGAACCTCAGTTCAACTGAGGCAGGCACACTTTCTAATGGAAATTCAGATACAATCATCCCAGAATGCACTTCTCTCTGCCTAATAATCAGCCACTAGAACAAGGCAGTCATTGAGAGGAGAGTGACTGTAATCTGGTCTACCAAACTCCAAAGCTGCCCGCTATAATTAGCTCCTTTCTCCATCAAACACAGACTTACAGTGACTCGCAAGCAACCCTCTCTTGTAATACAAGAGGAAAGAGATTTAGCGAATGACGCGTTTTCTGATGAGTAGGAAAAATTTTTCCATGCTTGGCAGGTGGAGTAACTTCACTCTGACAGGTATGCAAGCAGTAAAACTGGAGCAGGTGCAAGTCCACCATTTAATTCAGCCAGCACAGTAGAAATCTAAGAGTCTGGGTCGACACTGCAAAGCGGCCCGTGCTGTGCTACAAGCCCGAGACACTTTCGCCCTATTGAAATAAACTAATCACTACTTAGCTTAGTGAATTAAGTAATGTTTCACACTACAGGGCTCAGGTAATTTCTAATTACCTTTCCTCGTTTTTTTCCCCCCCTGGTCCACTGTTGAGAAAACAAGTGAGCTGACATCTTAGATTTGCTGTAAGGAGTAAGTGTTCCTATGCTGCTTCTATTACAAAGCATGAAAAACCCTGGATTTATCTGTTCACATAATATGGGACAGAACAGTGTCCTCATCAAAGGATGCATTCTCATCTCTGGCCTACATGCTGACAAACAAAGCCTGTTCTCCTCTAATCTCGGGAACATGTTCAAGCCCAGGACTCACAACATGATCCCAGAGACAGACTGACAGGGGTGAGTGGGTATGCTGGTAGCTAGCCTGCTGCCTGGGCAAATGGCACAGCTATTAGGGGAAGAAGATGCTTCCTGGAGAGGTGTGACTGCACTGCAAAGGGCCCAATCAAGCACAGAACAGAAGTGCTGACAGCTGCTAATGCATTTACCTGAGCGCAAAGAGACCGTCTTACCAAGAAAACTTTGCATACGAGTCTGTGTGCATTTCCTCCTTAGTATGGTCTTCCTGACAAGGCTGATTAAGATCAAAGGGAGGAAAACTCATCAAAAAGCACATATTCAAGCACAGCCAGTAAATGTGTGCTTCAACCTACTTGCTTGAAAAGGATGCACGATACCAAAGGCACATACCCATTATCAAGGTTCCTGTTTTAAAATGTCTCCTTTAACTGGCAATGACACAGCAGCCCAGACCAAACCAATGGATACTCTGTTTTAAGGCAACGTCATAAAGCTACACAGAGATCTCATGCTTTAAAATCAGCCATTGTCAGTCTTTAATATAGAAGGATCACTCTTTGAATTAAAAGCACTAAAGTCCAGTGGAAGGACTCCCCCCCCCCCCAAAAAAAAAAAAAAAACAGAAAGAAAGAAAGAAAGAAAAGGGGGTGGCTTCCAGGGCAGTGACCACTTTGCTGCAGGATTAGGCTGTGACACACTGGTGACTAGTCCTGGCATAAAAATAGATTAATAATGTTAACTGTCTCCATTAGGTCACCCTAACCAGCCTAGAACTTAAAGGACAAAGGAGTGGACATTCCACATTCAGTGAGCCAACATAAATATCCTCACCTGAGAAATAACTTGAAAGGTTTTAAATATTTTCTAGGAAGAACACAGCCTTTTGTGTTACAGGTTGGGTAAAGGAAATGAGGAAGTTAGTACAGGTACCCTCAGGCATTAGCCAGCTATATCAAGTAGCCAGCCCTGTGCAGCTTTGGCATTTACAAAGTTAATGATACATTCAATAAAGGTTAAAATATATTTTCATGAAGAAAACGTGGTATATTAAGACCTTAAACACGACTTAAATGTACGAAATTACAATAAACAAAGCTTTTTAAAACATTAAAAGTCTATTTTTTAAAGCAGAGCATAGTAAGAAATAAACTGAACATGCAAACATGCTGTGACACAACTGTTTAACAATCTTCAGCCTCTCCCAAACATCCTATCTGCTCTAACCCGATTTCAAGTCCTGTTTGCCCCTTACGTTCAGACATAGCCTGGAGTTTCTCCAGGTCTGACAGACCAATGCATTCCAGGTGTTGTTGTCCAAACAATTGTAAGGTTTGGACAGGATCCATTTTTAAGACCCCCACCCCCCTCAGTCCCTTTCTCCTATATAAACGTCCCATTTAAACAAGCACACGTTAACCCCTAACCTGCATAAGAACGCCTTTTATTTTAATACACACTCGTATCATCACGCAGTCATTATGATTACTATTAACGGGCTTCAAATCAAGCCAGCCCCCGTGGAGGGGAGGGGGACTGGGGTTAACTCCCAGTTTCTTGTTACTCGCAGCACTTCACTGCAACCCAAGCTGCAATGTTAGGAGAAGTAAAATCAGGTGAACGCCTTAAAATGCCTTTTGCCAATACTAGTTAGGTCTAAAAACTGCTTATTCACACTGACTCACACACACAATCGTGGCCGAAAAGCTACAGTCTACCTACCATATCATTCCCGTTTCTGTCCTGCTCTTGTCCGCTCCTTTCTTCCTCTCCGTGCTCCTCTGCGACCCGCAGCCGGGGAAATACTTTAAAAACCAGACAAAAACACTCCCTACAAGCTCTCACATCGATTATTTTCCGCCTTTTCAGTAAACAGGCTGTCTGTCCATTGCTTCCCACATAGGGTGTTCACTTACATCAGTCTGAAGTTTTCAGACACGAGATACATAGATGGTTTGTCTTTTCTCCCAGTCTGGAAAAAAAATACAAGTAAATTCTAGTAAGGAAAAGGGCAGGGGAAAAAAATCCTGCTCAACTTCAGTTTTTTTCACCACGGCTGGAAACGTCTTGCGAGGAGGAGAAAAGGGGGGCCGGCGTTGGAAAGCGCTGTTTCGGTGTGTTTTCCACCACGTTGTTTTGACCAATTATTATTTCCTTTGTTGTGTCAAAAATTTATAAAAAAAAGAGTCCACAGGAAACGCGACCGCAAGGATCAGCCTTCATTTACAGAAAAAGCGCCGCTGTTGGAAGAGTACAACAGTTCGTACGAAAGCCTTGTGTGTGTGTGTGTTTTTTCCCTTTCTGATGTTAAGCCCCTTGCAGGATAAATGTGTGACGTTGTGTTTAAGTCTATTTTTTTCCCCAGCTTCCCAGTAATGGCGGCATGCTCTTCACAGAGAGACACTCTCGCCCAGCGGTAAATATACACAATTACAACAAACGCAGACTGTTTATGATACGCTGCTCACCGCCACACTATTAAGGCGTAGCTAATGGTGACTAGTAAGCCGAGACCAACAGTGAATTTATTTGAAATGAACCATCATAATACTCTTCCATACGTGTGTATATTTAAACTAAAAAAAATAGTTGACGTATAACATGCTGAATACATTAAAGAGATATTCGAAACAACAAAAAACACACGCACACAAAGGGTGACTATGCTTTAGCTAGCAACCAGCTACTTCTAGTTACTTTAACCATTTCTGTTACTTTCTAGTTTCATTTCTTTATAGCCCTTTCTTTTATTTTAAATTGAAGAACAGCAAACTAGCTCCGTTGTCCAACATGGACTTATTTGTGAGTTGTATCAAAGTGGGGTTAATGTCTTTAATGTCTCATTTTGGATTACTGTTAAACATGAAACGGTTATTTATTTTTTCTACGCATAAAAAGGAAATGTGTTTATATTATCATGACTGTGATTAATTTATTTTATTTTGGCCCATCTGCGTTCATGGCCCCACGGCTCCCATACCACTTCCTTGCAAAACTGACCACCATTTCCCTGGACAGATTCAAGCATTAGTTATACAACACTGTGCAAAGGTCTTGAATAACCCATTCGTTTCTTTATATTTTGCCAGGAAAATGGAAATAGGTTCAGCGATTTATTGAAACATCTGTAAGGATATGTGGAAATACAGTATATAAGTATATATAAGTACAGTATATAAGGCAAAAACAAAGTTTGTACTATTCTAATGAGTGACGTCAGTAGAGTTCCCATATGTGTTTTTTAAATTTAGGTATCCTTTGACTGCGCTGGAAGTGTGTTTGAGGTTTGACTCTATATTTTTGTATTCAGGATTTCATCAGTTCCCATCAGATCCCTCACACCACTGCTGCTGAACTGCAGACCCAAACCATGACAAACACTCTACCATGTTTTGCTGATACTCTAGACACTCCCTGTTTTACCCCTGCCCTGATCTCCTCTACACACACTGATGATGATGATTTCAACTGAGAAAAACTTCAAATGTGGATTCGTCACTCCTGTTGCCACTGATCTTTTCTTCTTGTTCCCTTTCCTTAGGAATGGCTTCTTGACAGCCACCTTAAGAAGAGAGGAACTAATTACAAAATGATTTGATTGTGACAGACTGCTAGTAACAAAAGTGTCTAAAGAAACAAATTTAATTAGTCTCTAATTTTTCTGATATCTGTTATGTGTAGAAAACCAGGTGTGGTTCATCTTTTGAGTTAGGTTCCTTTTTTATGGTTGAATCATTCATAGGTCAATACTAGGTGGTTCACTTAGCATTGATCATTGGCTGAGGGCTTTTGCACAGAACTGTTGCTTAATAGTTTTAAATAGTTAATGGCTGAATCATTTGTGAAAGATTTGTTGTGCATTCATCCAAGGACTCCCACCTAAACTGTTATTGAACAGCAGAGAGAGGAAATGTTTAATGCCTTTCCTGAGAAAAAATAATCATCTTAAAGGTTAGTCCTAATTATAAGTGTTGTTCGCTGAGTTATGTGCTTGTCAAGAGTTATTGTGAAGTGTTTTCTACTTTGATTAAAGCCATTTTAAAAATTAAGGCAGAGAGTTGAGATACATTGGAGAAATATCTGCAGTGTTGTACAAGACAACAGCCTGTACTAAGAGCTCAAACAGATGTTTAGTGTCTAGCAGTGAGACCCTCTCTTGAAATTCTTTCTCTCTCCCCCTGTTAGTCCTTCCTTGAACTCTCAAGAACATGCAATTCCGATCTGGTAATCTAAACTCTGTGTGATATGAAAACAAATAGTTTGTGTGGCCGTAGAACTCAATTTATTGTTTTGAACTGGAATTTGGCACTTTAGGGGATATTTAAGACTAAACCTTCGTAAACAATAGAGGCATCGTGTTTAAAGGTTATTACTGTATTCAACCTCCTGGAGTGTTGGATAGCAGAATCAAAACATAGCAGAAAATCATTTGTAATAAAAAAAAAATAGGAAAGAAATTATGTTGTTCTTACATAAGTTATTAAATTGAAGTACATAATGTGCACTATGTGTGTCCTGACAAGCTTGAATTGTGACCCATCATTAAATACACAGTCAAACAGGGTTCAAGGTGCACTGTCCTGTGTTTGAGTAAGTCCACACGCTTCTGTCCAATTGCATTACTCACTAGGTTCTCAGCAATATTTGCATGACCCCAATCACACGGACCAAGATTAGCTGGGGTCAAAGTGTGTGTTGAATAATGTGCCTCTGTTTTACATCCCTTTCGCCTACCTCCACTTGTTTTTAAAACAGGCCAAGGTCTTGCGACTATCACAAAACATTGCTATGCAGTGCTGCTTATGCGTATAATTCTTATATAACCACCATGGCAAATTTTATTTTTATTTTACTCTAAAATACACGACAGAATCAAAACACAGCTGCAAGCATTATACAGAAGAAAAACACTGCACTTTTTGTTTAATCACTGGTTGGTTTCCTCTTTCATTTTATTATTATTTTTTCCATCCCACTTTCAGTCCTCGTTGTATCTGCAGCTAAAATATGTCTCAGTCCCAAGGGCAGCGCATTCCTCCACTCACAGTTGTGCAATCCCTGACAATCACAGTCCCCCATCCCCCCCACCTCTGACTCCCTAAACACCCAGAACAGAGGCAAGCTGTCCAAGCTGTCTGGGCAATGTTCTGCGGTGAATTGGCTGCCCAGGCAGACCAGTAAACAAACTCTGACTCTGCAGAAAACAACCTCCAAAAATAATGTAATCTCAAGAGGGTGCAAATAAGTTATATAGGCTATTGCTACTTTTCAGCCTGTAATGAGTTTGGGTATAAATCTTTTGTATTCTACAAATCTTCCTTTTTGTTCATATGTCTTTATGCTAATTATACGCAATAATCTAATATAATTAAGTGGATATAAATAAAACAGTTTGATTAACTGTGTATGTGACAAATACACTATCACGTTTGGGGACTTTTTTACATTTAGTAAGTCTGTATGTGAGCAATTTTCACCATGTGTATAAACAAATAGAGCAGACAAAAGTCTCTTTGGGCTATGATGATGTGATCTGTAGTGAGATCAGGCAGCATGTGGAAGAGAGCCTGGAGAAGTGGAGGTATCCTCGGTAGAGAAGAGGAATGAAAGTCAATAGAAGCCTGACAGAATAGACATGTGTGAATGAGACGGAGACCGATTTAACAGTGAAGGTGACAGACAGTGCACAATAGAGAAGAAGAATAGAGTGCAGGCAGGGTGGAGTGGGTGAAGACGAGTGTCAGGGGTGATTTGTCACAGATGGATAGCGGCAAGAGTGAAAGGGAAGATATAGATGTATGGTTTAGAGATGGTGGCCCTTACAAAAAGACAGGAGTCAGAGTTGAACATCCTCAGATTTTCATTGGGAGTGGGACCAGGAGGGATAGGATAGGAAATCAGTATATCAGAGGGACAGCTCGGGTGAAGTGCTTTTGAAATAAAGTTAGAGAGCCAAGGGTGTGATGTTTTGGACATGTGAGGCGGAGGGATAGGTGATATATTCGAGAAAGGATATTAAATATGAAGCTGCCAGGTAGGCAGACAACAGGAAGATCTTCGAGAAGGTTAATGGATGTAGTGATGGAGGACATACAGAGGACTGGTGTGACAGAGGAGTATGCTAGGCAAGGGGAGATAGGAGATGAAGGTAAACGATTCACTATGGCGACCCTTAAAGGGAGCAGCCAAAAGAAGAAGTGTTAACCAGTCTAAGAACTGACAGGAAATTGCCCAAGAGAACAGTGACATATTTTTAAAAATCAATTTTATAGTATTAGGATACTATAAAAAATAGATAACAAGTGAAATGCAATACTTGTGAAATTATTCGACAGGAAGTGCTTCCGGTAGTTCTTTCAGAAAAGAATAAAACCTGAAACAAACACGAAAAACTACAAAAATATTTAAAGAGATGGGCTCTTTGCTTCTCATGTGATCCACTGCACGACTCAATACGAGACGCCACACAGGGATGTTGGTTGTTGTAGTTCTATATTAAAATCCATTGCTTCTAAATGTGACAGGAAAAACTACAATCCCATCATGCAACGTGACGCAGCCATAGTTTTGCCACTTCCTATTAGCTTGGAGAAGATAGCGGACGAGCGGTCATAAAATATCGATGTATTAATGTGAAAATTATTGCACACTTACTTGGGAACCTGCTGCTTTGGAGTCTCTAAGGTCCATATTTGGGAGGCGAAAATGGTAAATATGTCTCAAACGAACTATGTTGTATTTTCTTCTCATGTCAGTAGCATTTGTCGTTTGGTTGCTAGCATCTTAGAGTTCGCCAGATCGGCTATTCCATTCAGTGAGTAGAAAACGATAAGCTAACTGGGACGCCAACAATTTTAAATCAAGATGTTTTACCAAACAACTATCAGTTTACTGAAATAGATCGATTTTATTTTGCCGAGTTCTCCGAAAACGATGCTGTCAAAATGAATGGGTGTGGTTTAGCTAACACTATGTTTAACTGTCGATAAGCTGTAGATAAGCTAAGGGTAGCTACAGTTACTTGTAATATATCTTACATATTAAAATAGTTGGATACCTAAATGGTAAGTATCTCCAAAGTTATATTATGTACGACAGCTACTAATAGGCAAAGTAAGATTATATTGTGTGTTGCTAATGAGTCATTTCTGGGAGTTTCATAATTCTGTCAGTGTCAAACTGCTTAATATTGGATGTTAAGGACAAGTAAAGAATGCCTCATTTATTTATTTTTTTGTCTTGTTTCTTACAGATCCGCTTTATCCTCATCCAGAACCGAGCGGGAAAGACACGACTGGCCAAATGGTACATGCAGTTTGATGATGATGAGAAACAGAAGTTGATTGAAGAAGTGCATGCTGTCGTTACTGTCAGAGATGCCAAGCACACCAACTTTGTGGAGGTATGGGATTAGGCAGTGCCGCATGTACCCACATTTTCTTTTTTCAAACAATTCTTTGACGTGCTAGAACAACAACCTCTTTTCTCTAATCCTGTATAATGACACAGCTGGCCCAGCTCCTTCACTACATAGATATTGCAGGCATTATCTCTTAACATGTTTTTTTTCTATGTTATATGATAACTGAATGAAATTCTAGTGGAATACAACATCACATGAAAAGAGAACCCCTTTAGTGGATCAGGTTTTTAATGCTGTTAAAAAAAAAAATCAGCATGAATGTATGCATACTGGGTGTGTTTTACCGTACCGTGGGAGCTTCAGCCCTGGTAAATCTGCTGCTGTTGTCATAATATGCGCGATTAAGCTCTTAAGAGGATTTTTCTGTTGTTCTCACAGTTCAGGAACTTCAAGATCATTTACAGACGTTATGCTGGTCTGTACTTCTGTATTTGTGTGGACGTGACTGATAATAACTTGGCGTACCTCGAGGGAATCCACAACTTTGTAGAGGTAAATGAAACGCGCAATATATAGACCTAGTAAGTGAGCTATGATAATTTAGTTGTCATGGTCTGATGGTTTTCAAGAATGTCTCTCAATGATTTTGTTCAGAGGCTATCATCCTTCACTGGCTTGGAGCTCCTTTAGAACTTCTCTGGGTTGTAAGGATTGCAGTAAAATTACATGTAGTAAAGGTCTTTAGTAGTTAAAGTTGAAGTATATACAGTGGAAGTGAAAAAGTAAAAAAAAATATAAACTGGATTACAAAGAAGCGGAGGAAAAGAATATAAATTAGTTAAGCATTATTATGTACAGCTAAACAGAATCCACGTATTATTTACCAGCCTATATACATTTATAGCTAAATGCACATATATTTCAATATTATTTTTTAATCTTTACATAACACAGAGAACAGGAAGAAAAACAAAATCCCCTCTTGCTTCTTTCATTAGTCTCCACTGGTATTCTCAGTTTTCACCCTGGCTCAAAGCATCCCATATTCAGCAATTAAATTCTGCCATTTATTTTCAAAAATATCTTTATTTTGATATATTTCCTCTGCCCACATAATGATGCTGTTATTCAAGTATTTACCTTCCACATAATAGAGGACAATTGTAAAAACTGAATTGGTAGCAGAGATCCACTATGCTGTGATCTGACTTCCTGCTGATAAAATCTGCATAAGACTATAGAACTACAACATTATACTATAGAATGCCCTATTTTTGAAGCATATTCCCAGTAAGCAAGTATCTATAAAATAATTCAACCTGTGAAATTCAAATTTAAATATCAAATGTAGTTATGCAGATATAAACCCTTTCTTCCATGGCATACATAAGTCCAATTTTAAAAGATGATATGTTTTCTTTTTTATCTGTTGCTTCTGAAGAGCACATCATTTAGTTTTTACATTATTATAATATTGTTTCCCAAATGTGAAAGCCATTCTGGATTTCAAATAACTCAGGTATAAAGGATGCTTTAAATTCAGAATAAAGTGCTACCTGAATTTCTGCATTTTTAAAAGTCTAACTTATTCATAGTTTTTAGTGAAGTCAGATTGTTTTCTATAAATCTGACTTAGCCGAAACTCATACCACAGCTTGTATCTATAGTTTAAACTTTTAGCATGACGCTGTATTTCAGTACAAATTCCAGAACCTATTAAAGCTATGTTTACGTCACATTCATTTTACAGTCTTGGGTGTATCATTTTTGACTAGTGTTAGTGTTATACCATGCTGGAAAAAAATGTTATCGTTAAAATATTGATAGATTTGATAACGCCTTGCCACATAGATACACTGCAGTGCCAAAAGGCAGTATTGCACTATTTTATGACCTGGCTCAAAAGTCACAGCATGAAGGCTGATCCCAGAGTTTCTAAAAACACCGATTTTATTTTAAAGTACTTAAAATTTCAGCAAAAAATGAAAGGCCAGAGAGCATAAACACAAGAAGTGCCATCCTCCTAAGCCAACCTCAGGCATGGCTTTATCCAATCTCTGTCACTGCAAGACAAGTAGAGGTTTCAGATGGGTGTACCACCTCCCCTACTCAAAAAGGTTCTTCCAAGATCCCCAAATAAAGAAAAGACCTCTCTGGAGTCTTCTGGTTCTTGATATCCTAGATCTGAAATACAAATAGGGAAAGCAGGACAATATGTGTGCCTTGCAACGGTGGCATACTTATTCCAATCAAGCTAAATCAACCCTGGAAAGAAGATTAAGCCAGCAAAAATCTCCCAGAACACTCAAAGCGCTGTATAGATGCCTCATTCACCCATTCACACAAGCACTTTCTTCTGTGCGTAAGTCCTTTCCATCTACCAATCACACACATTTATACTCCGGTTGGCTGCATGGGAGAGCAACTTGGGGTAGATTTGGCATGCATACTGGAGGAGCCAGGGATCAAACCAGTCACCAACCTTCCGATCAGTAGAGGACTTGCTCTACCTCCTGAGCTGCAGCCACTCCCATATTAAGAAAACTACTGTCTGACCACTACACAGAAAAACTTAGTCCTTTTAAAATAATTTAAATGGATTTAATCATTATGAAGATCACACAAATTGCTACACTGCATACACGATAGTAACATGCGATCAACCCAAATTGGAGTATAACACCCGCAAACCAAAATGATTACTCAGAAATGTTTGCAACTGAAACCAATAGTAGTAACTAATAATCTTAACTAGGGCTGCCACAAACGATTATTTGGATAGTCGACTAGTCACCGATTATTTTTGCGATTAGTCGACTAATCAGATCATCATCCATTGGACGTAAAACGTACAGCTTATTGCACCAGCAGCATCTGCTCTAATATAACTATCATTAGCTTACAGCTTTAAGTGTTTAAGGTCTGTGCTAACTAAAAATAAAGACAAGATGATAGTTTATTAAATTTTAATGAAATTTGCAGATTGTTTCGGTGAAGTTTAATAAACTCCTTGCTATCTAAAATATAACAGGACACTGGAGTATATTCTCGAGCATCTCACACTTCTGATAATCAGCTGTCTGCTTGATGTTTATTCAGCTGTGTAAAAACTATAACTTTAATCTCAGCCAAACCGATTTACTCAGGAACAAATAAAATACTAAAAAAAAGCCAAACAATAACATTGTTAAGTTATCTAAGTGACTTATATATATGTTTAACCTGAGTAGCGAAAGACAGCGGTGGGTTTGAAAACAATTTGCCAGGAGTCCGGTGTTCTCACGGCTCTAGTGAGCCTAGCCCCCACCTAGCTATCGAGCTAGTGGGTAACAGACGTCTCTGAAAACGTCAGAGCGCTTTTGAAAATATGTGGTGTCCTGATAAACTGAGCAGATATTTGAGGTTTACACAGCTACATTCTCGCCTGAAAATATGTTAAACGTTTATTTTGTGACCCAGAAAGAATAATAAGAGTAATATTAAAACTAACTAGCTGCCGCCATTGTTGGAAACTGAGCTGGGCTGCGCTATGAATTCTGGGACACAGCTTCTTCTTCTTCGGGGTTTAACGGCAGCTGGCATCCTTGTACATGCAGTGCTGCCATCTTCTGTTTCAGTCCGTTATTACACTCTTAAATCCTGCTACTTATTCCTGCGTCTTTTGGGATCTTACAAAGCTTCAAACGACGCGTCGACTATTAAATTAGTCGTCGACGATTTTGATAGTCGACGTAATCGTGACTAGTCGACTAATCGTGGCAGCCCTAATCTCAACCAGAAGTGATCTGTTGTCCCCACAACATAAATAGTCACATACCAAGTGGTTCTATACCACAGAAGGTTACTATAGCCACAAAATTCAGTATCACTCCCCACGTTGATCACAGCAACAATTGTTGCTTAACACCACAGTTACCATTATTACCTGGCCAACAACAATTGCAAGTGATCCAAATGAAACTGACCAACTTCTCCAAAACACTAAAGGTCACAGCACAAAACATTCACCTTATTGTTAGGCTTAAAAAAGGCATGTTCACACAGAGACATAACTAAATACCACATGCCATCTCAAGAAAAGACCTACCTGCTATAAACACAAGGGCATAACTTTAGACTTTTCCTGCTCATAAATGCTTGGAACAATCTTGTCACTCCTCTGCTCCTCCACTTGGACCGCTAGCGCTGGCCATAACTACGGCTTGACAGACTGACCACGCGCACCACACACATACTTTTTTTTTCTTCTTTTTCGAACCTTCGGATCATGTGCGTGCCGAACTGTGGAGTGGGGACCGGTTCGGATTACGGATCAATAGTGATCTGTTGCACCACTAGCCATAACTAATGAATGCCCTCAAACTGCTGTCAGAATTCCCTCCAAAATTCAATGTCGCTGGTTTCATTTTGAGCAACTCTGAACCTAAAACACCTAAACAGATACAGAACTAACTTTACCCATCTAGTCTTCAGTGGCGCATCAGGTTCGAGACAAGTTATGCTGCCTTCATGGACTTTAATCAACAGTTGATATGAGATAGTTATTTTTAAAATGGTTGAACTCCTTTGTTATCAAGCATTTAGTTTAATCAGTGATTTAGAGAGCATAGGTAGATCACGGTGATTGTCTGGACACATCAGTCAGCTTGAGTGTGCTTTCCTCTAAAGCTTAGTTTAACATCTCTTTATTTTTCTAATCATTTAGTCTTTAAATGATGTGGTAGCAATTGAAATTGTGAGCTTAAAGTACAATCTAGTGTTTGCCACTAGCTAAGACAAACAGTAGACCATTTTTTGTCCAGAGCACCCGGGAGTGAAGGTCATTTGATGTAATGTTTGACTGTGAAGGAATGCACATTACGGTATTCTCAAAATGAGCTGTCTTACTTTCTAGCTGGCAAGCTTGTTATTACATAAAGCCCCATCTAAACACCAATGAAGGGTTTTTAAAAAAATTATTATTATTTTAGTCAGTGAAAATATTCTCATAAAAGATACCATGCCACACTTTCTATTAGCTCACAGCAGGATTTGCTCACAGGCTGGTTTTAACATTCATTGTAGCAAATACAAGGGGTCAGTAATTCTGGCTTTGTAAATGAAACCGTATCACTCCTCGAAATGATCTCCTGTGGAAACGAGATGAGGCCAGACTCACATTAATTTTAAATGGCCACATTTTAGATGTAGTAGATATAAGTGTATTACATGGTTTTCAAGTGGATTCTGCTGCTGCTACAGCATCACATAATTTCTGCACTAGTGCATCACATTAAGGTGTGTGTGTGTGTGTGTGTGTGTGTGTGTGTGTGTGTGTGTGTGTGTGTGTGTGTGTGTGTGTGTGTGTGTCTTACTAAAGTAGTCTGTTTGGATTCTTATCTGATTGAATTGAAAGTCTGTATTTTCAATTGCTCCTTTGCTTCTTGGAAGGTGCTGAATGAGTATTTCCACAATGTGTGTGAGCTGGACCTTGTGTTCAACTTCTACAAGGTAAGCATATTGAGAAGTGAATTCTTCCCCTTTGTTTTTAAGAGTCTTGATATCCAATTAAAAAGACCTTGAACAGAGGAGGACAAAAGAGAGCTCTGAAAGTGCTTTTTTTAGTATAGTGCCATGGTAACTGATATAATAATCACAGGTTTTTTTTTCTTTTTGATCTTAAATACTTTAGTGGGGGTGGATTCTTTTTTCTTTTCATAAATGCTTAAACTCCCTTGACCCACCTGCCGCTAGTGTTAATTGCTAATTACCTAAAAAGCATGTGAACATCCGCCCACATGCTTTACTCTAACACCGCTCATGTATGACATGGCCAGAAACCAACAAATAAGGTAAATCAGCTGTTGACAACTACAACCTCTTTCACAAACTACAACACACCTGAGAAAAGCAGGTGATGGAAAGAAGAGTGACTCATCTTGTCAGGTTAATTTCTTTGTCACTCTGGTTATTTTTACACAATGATGACAAATAGCAGGCTGGATGACTACTTCGTGATATTTGTACTCTGTTTTGAATCATCTTAATATCCTCAGTTTCATCACAGTGTTGGGCTCTGTCCTCTGAATTGTGTTTTAAGGTGTACACGGTGGTGGATGAGATGTTCCTGGCGGGGGAGATCAGGGAGACCAGTCAGACAAAGGTCCTCAAGCAGCTCCTCATGCTCCAATCACTCGAGTAAAAAAGAAGAAGAAGAAGAAGAAAAAAAGTCGATAACCATCTATCTTACCTGGATACTAATCTGCTGCCCTGGCACCCAAAACATCTTGCTCATTTTTTTTGTATCAGTCTGAAATGGACATTTGTCATGTTCCTGTCTCTGCACAGCCAACATTTACCGGGACTTCAAGGGAAAGGGGGGAGGGGGTGTTTAGTAAAGAAGATTAATATTGTTTACATATGGATATGAGTCCAATTAATCTTTTGTCACAAGTCTATATGTTGCAATATTCTGCACCCGTCTTACTGGTGAGGATGTTTTGAAGGCTATACAGCACATTTCAACAAGTTAAAATTACATATACTGCCTTAGTTACACTCAGCTGTATTCTGTTTTTCTTCTTCCACAAGCCAGTGGCCACAGAAATGAATTATTCCTGTAGTAACCACAAAGTAATTGCATCTATCTCTGTGCAGTGTGGAAACAAGTGTCACACTGCTCTCTTCTGCCCTCCTCTCATTAACCTAAACATGTATTTAATGGCACTACTGTGACTAACAAGCACCATAGAGACTGCCTATAATGACCCCTGTGCATTGAGAAGTTATAATAGCCTCGCAGCCTTTTCTATAAGTAATGTTAAGCAGGTCTTGGAAGTTTTAGGATATTCATCATGGCTGCTGCGCAATTTATATCTGGATTGGAGTATAGGCAAACTACGGAAACCTCTTCAGACCAGTTGACCCAGCACAGCTAGTTCAATTGAATGGAGTTTACTTAGAACGAGTGTCGTTCTGACAGTTTGTTATGGCAACCTGTGCTGTCCAGACGTCCTCATGGCTGATGGTGGTCAATAGTATAGGTCATGTTACATCCAATGGTTGCACAGTGGTATGTTGTGATGATTTCGGTTGCTTTTGAAATAATCTTTGTCATTTAATGCAGCTCGTTACATCAAATGGTGCTGGTTGGTTACTCTTAAGAACACTTAAAACTATCCCTAGATACAGAAGGTATATTTTACATAAATCAGTAATGTAAAAATTGCTTTGTATGGTGTGTACATACAGTGTAGCCTGTGTTGAATATTGTGAACACAAATAGTTCCTGCTCACAGTATTTCCATACATTCCTTTGGCATTGCATAAAATGAGTTGAATTTTAAATTCCTCTTAGAAAAAAAAAAAAAGCTTTTACTCACATCCTTTTGCTCAGCCTAAATCTTTGACATGGTCATACTAATTTTAACCATATCTATTCACAGGTCTCAAAGGTGGTTTCATATATTCAAGTTTTTTATTTTATTTTTTAAAATTACGGTAGTGAAATATGTACTGCTTCCCTTTTTGTCCACCTGTGAGTTTGTTGATGAAAGTGATGCGTGTAGTACTGTCTCCTGTTCACTTATGCCAGTATCTCCCTCTTTGTGTAAATAATAAACAGATGAAGTAATGCAAAGGTTTCAGTATCTGACCTAATATTCTGGGAAGAGGGGATTTTATTAGGTGTATCTTGACTTTTTTCTGATGTCTTAAAACATGTAGTCATGCTACACTGCTAAAACTGTTGGGCTGATTTCGTATAAAACAACACTCAAAGCTACTGACAAAACATGTAAATACAAGTCTTTAAAATTCAGATTTAAACCTGTCTAGTGCATCAGCGCCATCTAGCGGTAAGCCAATCCTTTCCCTCGGTGAATTTGCAATGTGGTTATGAAGTAATCTTGATAGCCTGTCTAAAAATCAATAAATCATTCAATATATCCACTTGAGCTACATTAAACCCCTCTGGCCATTACTCCATCGACCCAAGAGCATAAATCCAGACAATTGTGACAGAGGGCATTTACTCTTCATCATATGAGTCCTCTGATATCCTAACCTCAGCCTGACTGCCTTTGAGAGAAATGACTTGACAGAAGAAAGGCAGGCAGAGGTAAATGAATCATGTACCTAGTAGGACCCATTGTTAAATTTCAAGGTCTGTTAAGTCAGCTGGCTATAAATCTGATTTGTAAATGCTGCTTGCGTTGCTGTGCACGAGGGCTGGGGGTCACCAACATTCAGGATCCGATGCACTTCAACGCCCTTGAGCAATAACCGAGTGAATACAGTGGCTTAATGCCAAAGTTAAAAAATTTTTTTAAAAAAAAAAAAAAATCCCTGATAGCATTAACATTCAGGAAACCAGTGAAAAGAGTTACATGAAAAACAAGCAGTTTACTGGGAATTGCATAATCATTACAATCAATGAGCAACACTCACCCTTAATAGACAAATCTTATTTACAGGATAGGTTACTTGAGATGTACAGTAGTATTTAGGTTAGATTATATAACATTACTAAGCAACAACTGAGTTGGATTGCGTTCATCACATTATTAAGTCTATACTGGAACAAATGAGAAAATGTTCATATAGCTACTCTGATTAACTTTATGAACTGTACAGCGAATACAGATGAATGCAGGCTAACAATTCAACAGTTGACTCAATAACTGCGCATAGATGACAGCCTGTGAACGAGTGATCAGAATTGCTGCTGATGGCCACCTACAGCTCACAAAGTCAACACCCTTCCATCATTACCTCCACGTCAGCAGGGAGCAATAAACCAATCAAATCTCACACAGCATGAGATCACACTATTACACCATTTTTTGTTGCTGCCTGACAGCATCAGAAAAAAATGAAACCATATGAAGAATCTCAGTTGTCATTTAGTAAAAAGATAACATCTAAAATTAATATATTTATTACATTATACAGTTCAAGTAAAATAAAATGTACAATTCTATAGTTACAGCATATAAACAAAACAAACACAGATTCAAAAGTAAAAGTGCACTTGCAGAAGGAGACAAACTATCATGCTATGCAAATATTTTATGAAAGCAATGTGTTTTGACCATCTGTCTCTTGATGTCCTATATGATCTCATGTTTGCCCTTTCAGTGTGCTGGCTCAGTTGAGCTTAAACACACATGGTTTGTCTGGGAGAATGTATGCCAACACAGAGGCTTGAGAAATACGTTTGCGCACACTTTGTTTTTGAGCTCCTCTTGGCTTGGTTTGTATGACCTGCTCTCAGACAGTGATTCAGACAGAAGCGGTGCCTTTGATTAAACAGCAGAGCAGGGGCTTTGGATTTTCTAAGCCATTAACTTGCAACCTCATTTTCCTCCAGCAGCACCACAAACCATGTTGTCAGTGTTACAAGCAGAGAGGAAACTGTGTTTCTGTGGAAATTCCCCTGTTTCTCTCTAGAGTAATACAAGGTCTGTTCTCAAGAGAAAACATCTGGGTCAGTTCAGTGGTGCAACAAAACTGACATTTTGCAGCAGAGCTGCAGAGGGAGATATTAAAGGGAAAAACTTGGAATTTGACCCATACACTGAGGAGATGTGGTGTCTCAGTTATACTGAGAGGGCCACTTTGCTGGCATGGATCGGTTCTACTTTTCCGTTTAGAGGGTCAGGGTCACCGATAGTCACAAAAACAAACAAACAAAAAAACAAAACCCAACTTCATCTGATGGAGGTGGTGTCTTCTAGGGTGAGAATGGCCCTATCAATAGAGCATGAGGGATTATTGTTCCGACTATAAAAAATAAAATATTACAAATCATATACTACAGCTCAAACGAGCACATATGGAGGATCTTGATTAGCATTTTAAGATGTCAAATGAGGAAATATTTATCCCTCCAGTATAGCTCCACTTGTACAATCAATGTCAATGAACAAAGAAGATGATTTGAGAGTACATTGTCTAATAATAATTTTGTGTTGTCTTTTATCCCCCCCCTCTGATATCCAGAGCTTAAAGAGAAGTGATTACTTGGAAGTTTAAAAACAGAATCCTGTCAAATTGAACGTACAATGTGGCATGATTTTTAAAAAAAACAACAAACAAACAAACAAAACAAAGGTCAAACCTTTGGCTGGTTGGGCGGCACAAAAGTTTCCCAAACAAACCAAACAAAAGCCAACTGTGGTTTCCTGTGACGTCTTATACAGTACGTGCATGTATGAATCTACGAGATGTCATGGAGAAAAGCCCAGCAGGAGTCAAAAACATTATAATGCCAATTTATCACTATAACTGGACATGTGAATTTAAACATGGTGTGAATCTGATAGAGCTCAATTTACAGACTTGTGGACTTTTGGTTTAAATAAAGAGCAAAAGTTCTCTTTTTTGTGCTTTCAACCTGACCCACAGCCTTGCCTGTTTGGGTGTAGAATGGAGTGATGGGATCATCCCCCCATGAGAGTTTATACATATCAGTGTTGGGATTTATATGCTATGAATCCATCTGGTCTACTACGAAAAAATTAAAATGACAGGACAAAGTAGAAAGGATTTGCATCCCACCTGGTGTAAATCGTACCCAAAAAATGTGATGTTTATCATTTATTTTCCATTAAAAAAAATAAAATTCTCATAAATGATGGAAAATATTATTTTCCATCATTTATGAGAAATATAGTTAATGATGCATGATTTAAAGAAAAAAAGTAAGGGATGTCTTTATGAATGCTAAAACTAGGAAGAAAAAAAAACCCCAATGACCCACACTAGGACAGGTTGAATGCACAAAAGAGTTTAACAATAATAATTTACAAGCAATGATATGTAAATGCTCAAAGTATTTTGGGGATTGCTAAAACCAGAATGAAAAAGCGGAGAGCAAGAGAGGAAAAAAAGAATAACACACAACAGTAGGTCAGCCCAAATACACAACCCTTGACTTTGTCCTTGTCTGATAAGTAACAGAGACCATGGTGGAGGATGTCTCTTTACATTTCCACTTTGCTCACACTGAGGGGTTATGCTGTCCAAACGCAAGAGCAAACCGACCCCCTCAGGTAAGCCGTAGACTCTTACCAGAGGTCAAGGGTCATAGGTTGCAGTGATCTCCACGACCCAAGGTGATCCAAGGTGTGTAGAACTGAAGGAGAGGGGGAAGGACGATCACACACCAAAAAAAAAAAAACAAAACCTGGAGCCGAGATGTTTAAGAACAGGAAACAAAGTGAGCACCGACACGCCCTCATCAACGCTAACACAGATAAAACCTGTTAGTTTACAAGTCCCACTGGTCACATGAGTTAACAATAGGGATGGGTATCGAAAACCGGTTCTTGTTGAGTTTCCCATTTTTGCAATCGATTCCCTTATCGATTCCAGTCGCCCCGAATGACGTCACCACGTTGCAGAGCGTCATTTACCTGGCAGGAAACATGGCGGCTCAAATGCTAAAAAGTTTGGTCATACTTTACGAGAACGGATGACAACAGGGCAACTTGCAAAGTAGAGATTTCATTTAAGGGAGGAAACACTACGAATATGCAAAAGCATTTGCTCACAAAACACGCGATAACCTTAAATGTATGTCGTGATTTTATTTCTGCTCCAGACTCGTGAATCTCAACCCAGCAGCAGCGGTAACGTTTGCACGTCCTTTCCCGTTAATACCGCAGGTAAATAATCAACTAACAGTGCATATTATGTTAGCGCGATCTGCCTTATTACAAACCTGCCATTACTGTGCATTTAGGTGACCATGATGAGAGACAGACAGAGTCTGGTTGGCTCAGATGCTGGCAGTTCTTGCTGCAGTCTACCGGTAGCGTCTCCTTTCAGGCCAGGATAGACGAATGTCACCGAGCAGTGACTAAGTTTGTGGTAAAAGGCTTGCACCCATTTGCCACAGCAGATGCCCTCAAATTTTCGGTAAGTGAATGTGTTTAATTGTAGGCAGGGACATTACTGAATATTCTTGTGTAATTGCTACAGAATAATTTATGTTATACTTTGTTATTGCTACAGAAGAATATTTATTTTACATTTACAATTTTTTCCCCCAGGGACCCTGTGACACCCCATTGAAGAGCCATAGGCTGAATCTCTTAAGGATCTCTTAAGATCTCACTGTTGGGTTTGTAAGGCCATGCTACTCCTAAATTTCTATCTTGTTCAAAGAGAAGATATAAAACAAAGTTCTAAGCTAATCGACCTTAGTGTTCTCCTTTTTAAAAAGAATCGATAAGAGAATCGATAAAGAATCGAATCGTTAAACAGAATCAAAAATGGAATTGGAATCGTGAAAATCTTATCAATACCCATCCCTAGTTAACAAGTTACTGACCTGTAGGGGGAGTTCTGTCTGTGTGGACCTGTGGGCTGGGGTGAGGGTGGGTCCCGACCCCTAGCAATTACACTGCTGCTTATTCTGTGTTGTGGTGCCTCTGGGCTGTCGCAGCTGCCTCAATGAAGCATCTCCATACTGAATACCTGAACCCATCCTCTCTGGGTCCAACTCGCCTTTGAGAGAAGCACAATGAGAAACATCAGTGACACAGACATGTATGCTCTAAAAATGTCAGATCCACATCACTTCATGTGCTCAAGCTCTGAAAGCATTAAAAACAAAACATGGAAATGTCACTAAATTCTAACAAAAAACATCCACCTCAGATACACTTCTATAAAAAAGAAAACAATGTGTACCTGAATCTATCTTGTTGAGAATGGTGCGAGCACACTTCAAGAAACCCTCCTCGACATTTTCACCTGTTAGCGCGCTAGTCTCTAGAAACATCAGCTCTGTGTGTGGGAGAACAAAAATACTTCTAAGAGTGGGGAAAAAAGCATTTGAAATGCATCAATGTACAGATAAGTTACCATTCTCCTGAGCGAAGCGTGAAGCTTCAAGGAAGGTCACCTCTCTGTCTGCATCCAAGTCTTTCTTGTTGCCACACAGGATAATAACAATGTTGGGACTCGCCAGTGTCCGTGCATCTGTCAGCCAGTTAGTCAGGGCATTGTATGTCTCTCGACTGTAAGACATTTTATTCATGTTATTTACCCAATTTTCTGTTTCAGTTTGTTTTCAGCATGAGGCTGTAGCTCTAGTTTCATTGTATACACTTGTCTGTTTCCCTGTGCGAGAGTGTGTCAGGTGACACCATCTGTGATGGACTTCTGCTTTCCTCTACAGACGCTACCTGACAGAGGATGCCTCTATATTACAGCTCTTGACAGTCCACACTCCACCTCACCTCAACAAAAGCCCATAGTTTGTTAAAAGCAAACTACTGCATTCAATCCATCTTGAGTTTACGACCCAGAGTTTATGAAATACAGTAATGTGAGTGGTCTGTCATTAAACAGCACGATTTCTGGAGGCTGTACAGGCACAATGTGACTCCTTTTGTTAGTTGATATATGGACTCGAAACTGTATGAACACTCAAAAATAAACTAAGCTTCAAAGTTAAGTCTGTAAAATTTCATTTTAATTGTAGTCACATTTAAAATTTTCAATTAATCACAGATGCCAATGCCCACACCAAATACAACCTTACATTTTGTTGCTTCTGGGAGTCTTAGTAAACATGTAGTTTTTATTCTGGGAAAATTAAGGTACAACTGTAGTATCTACATCCCATTATCACAGCAAACAAAAAAGCTCACTTTGTTAGAGAAACTTATGAAAAGGAAGTGGGAGCACGAGGGCAGTGGCTGTTTTACCTGGTAATATCGTAAACAAGAAGTGCTCCAGCTGCTCCTCTGTAGTAGCTGCGTGTAACAGATCTGCGGAGAAAATGGAGGAGAGAAAAAAAAAGGCTCCTTTAAAAGATCAGATGGTGAGATTTGACAGGAGAAACTGTCCAATCATTTTAACAGTTATCATCAGTCAGACACTTCATTATCCCAGTGGAGCTGGGACTTGTGACTTTAGGTAAATTTTGAAGGTAGATACCGAAATCGCTCCTGGCCAGCAGTATCCCAGATCTGCAGTTTGACTGTCTTTCCTCCAACGTTGACCACTCTAGACCCAAACTCCACACCGATGGTGTGGTTGGAGTCCTGTTTAACTGCAGTAGGAACAAACAGAAGACAGTGTAAAAAGGCACAACGTGAAATATACATAAAGGAGCAGGAAAACAAACGAAAAAACTACATGTGTAATATTTGGTGTTTGGCTTGTTTAAAAGACCTCTGCTGCTGTTTTCAAATACCTCATATCCACATTATAAGCTACAGGGAGTTGCAAATTAGATTAACAGTGCCAAGTTGCCCAGCCTCTCTTTCTCTATCCACAGGGACCCCTGAGATATCTTAATCAAATTAAATGTAATCATGAGCACGACTCTGTACATGAAGGAGTGTTGACATGGTTTGTTTTTTTTAAACCACCCCTCTGAAACTGAATTGACGTTTCAATTTGTATTTTAAACAAATTAATGTTTCATATGGAGAATTTTAACAATATAATGAGAGCATCGAGCTCGGTGTAAACTCGGCCATTGTTAGCTAGAGAAAGTCTACAGGAAGTATAATGTTTTCCCTCCATTTAACCACACAGAAAATTGTCTCTTTCTGAAGGACAGTGTGAGGCAAAGAACTGTGGTGATTGGTTTTATTCTGGGTCGACAAATGCCCACATCATCCTGTCATTGTACTCTGACTCATACCAGTCAATGAAGAATTTTCTCCAGATCATCCGCAGACTAATGGTTTAGTCAATATGCAACTCGTGAAACTGACTACAATAATTTCTTGAACGTGTCCATTTATGTGTTTGCACAGTATTAAACTTTAGAAATGCAGCGTTTTAGAACTTACACTTGTTCTCAATGAACTGGTGGAGGAGACAGGATTTCCCCGTCCCAGCACTGCCAATCACCAGGAACTTAAACAGGAAGTCTGCAAGCACAAAAAAGGAGGTAGAGATCAATGCAATGCCAACATCAATGGAGAACCTGCTGCTCTTTGCACTTCCATCCTCAGGGACAATCCTTCCTCTTAATCCCATTGAGCTACTACTTTCATAGTATCCTGCCAAACCCAAATTAGCCTACTAATCACAAAGCGCCTAGCATGTAATCAGTTTAACTTGCCACTTACGATTCTAATTTAATACACTTGTTTGTCTGAGGTTGAAAATGAGTGTGTCTGAAGCCTTAGAAAAGCACCAACACTTAATAACACATGTCATTAGAGCAAGGTTTGAGCTTTAGCATTATTAACCACAGCTTAGGGCAACAGACTTGCACACAGGTTGAATAATAACCAAAGGCAGGCTTTTGCACAGATGTTGTGGAAAGTGGGTCTTTTCTTTGAAGGGCTCAATCCAGCCAACACAAATGATCCATAATTACTTGATCCCTTGACATGCAAACCCATTTAGAGTACAGATAGCCATTGTGTGCTGTGGCCAAAGATAACACAAGGGGGTATTTGCATACTGGATGTATGCTGAACGGCAGTTCTGACCAGTATACTGGGAGATCTGATAAGGAGAGTTAGGCATGAAAAGTGGCTGCATGTTACGCTGATCAGTTATGAAAACCAAGTTGCAAAAAAAAAAAAAAAAGGGCTTTGGAACCAGGATTTCAGAATTTCTTAACCACCCAAGCAGTAGCAGTAAAGACCTGACCATGTGTTTCATGTACAGCTTGTGGGGCTAACACAACACAATAATTGGGAGGAATTCTGCATCATTCCTTCCAAGAGAGCCGTTTCAGTTCATATATATTTGTTTGCTCCCTTTCTAGGTCATGCTACATAATTTCAACTAGGTCAGGATTGCGGTTTGTTCATCACTCCCCAAAAATTCTTCTTTTTGAACCACTCTGTTGTTTTACTTGAGTCACTGTCTGGCTGCGTTACCCAACTTCTTGAAGCTCCGGGTCATGAACTGCTCCTCTGTTCTTACACTGAGAACATTTTTTGATATAAATTTTAAATGAAATGTTCTGTTAATGGCTACAGGCCATCCAGATCCCAAGGACAGCCCAAAACCATGATGCTACCTCTACCATGCTTATCATTTTTAAAGGCATGATACAGCACGCTCTGAGACAAACTGCTAACAGAAAAGTTCTCTTCCTCAGGGGGAGGAAACAAGACATGAAAGGTTAGTGCTTAAGTGAATCATAGTCTTTGTATGTTAGATTAGTCAAGTCTCATCTGGCTATACTTGTGATTTACATAAAGACCAGCCTGTATGAGAAATCAGTCAGTAATCCAGGTAATTCCTAAGGCTTCACAAGCTTTATCTTGCAACTTTCAATCTCTCTTAGCTCTGGTTAAGTAAGACATAATAAATAATTAGAGAGGTAGTAAATGAAATGCAAGACATGCAGAAGTGATAGTGTTCTCCTAAATATGTGAAAGCATGATGGCAAACTACAGCTTCCCTACTGAGAACTTGTTCAGGTTGAATTTTAAGTAAATTTTCAATTTCACTTTGAGCTCAAACAAAGGTTCTGAAAGCACAAAGCCTGGCAAGTGATTACTGGCTGCTGTTGATATCACCAGCTTCACACAAAGTCAACAGAAACAGTAAATCAAAGTATGAGATTAATCTTTACTTTCTGGGTGACATTTAAACCAATTATGTCATTGCTCCATGAGCCACCTTCATTTGCTGACACACACCTCCGCCAGCTCAGGTCATGGTGCACCTTTGTTGAAGCGGGTGTTTTCTTAAGCAACACAAGCCAGAGGTCAAAGTCTCGGTAACAGAGTAACTGCAACAAAGCGAAGGCGTCGAAACCCACTTATTTTTCTGTGTAACAGCAGTCAGCGTAACATCTCAACCACACTTCAGTGGCTGTGACAGTGCTGACAAAAATCAGAGACAGACCGCTCAGTTTTAAAAGTTAGCCCAAGCCTTTCTGCATTTTCTCAGACATCGTATACTTCTGTGTGAGATCTGGACACAACAATCAAACCATCAATAATGTCAAAAGCAGGGAGAATGGACTGCAGCAACTACCCTCTCAGGCTACTTTATTCCTCACTCATCAATATTAAGTACCCCCCCACCAGGGAGGATGGGTGCAATGGGTGAGCCCTCCCATCTCTCTCTCTCTTTTTTTTTTTTTTTTGGGGGGGGGGGGGGGGGGGGGGGGGGGGAGAGATCCGACAATATAAAAAGTCATGATGAATAAAAACTAACAGCAACAAAAACTTCAATAAAAGGAGTACTACTACAATATTTCCTTCTCCCCCTGCTACATGTGCCAAATTCTGTAACATCAACATAAACTCATGATTCTCATGTTGATAGACATTACTGAAATTAACAAGTGAAAACTATGCATTTTAAAGCACTTAACAGGCCCTTATTGGATTCATAATGCCTTTTTGTCGACTTTTGATCGTCCAGATGAGACAGTTGAGGAGACAGAGAGAGAGAAGGAAAAAAAAAAATCAATAAAAGTCTTTTACAGGTCCCATTAGTGCTGGCACTCTCCCATAAATGTTGCCCACTTGGATAAAGTTTCATACGAGGAAAGAGAGAGACAGGGTACAAGTATAAACAGAGGGAGAGAGTGTATCTGGGAGTGCAACAGGAGAGGATGATGGTGTGCCATTTCATAACAAATGGCTCTGCAGTGTCAGGCTTACTGACTATCAGACAGAGTACTGTTTAATGAATTTATGAGACCACGAATACATCTCTGTATCTGCTCATTATGTGAATGATCATAGATAAGTGCAGGCAGCATTCATTCTGTCAGGATTCATTTATAACGTATCTGTGTCAAGTGCAAGAGCGGAGTTACTTTAAATAAGCATGGAAGCAGATGCATTACACCAGTGAGACACCAAGCAACGTCTGCCCTGCAGGTAACCGATGCATGATCAACCATCGCTTTCAAACTTCCTCTTACAGGCCTTGTTGCTAGCAGTTAAAAGTAAAAATATACATCAAATCGCAGCAGCCTTTCCTGTCGCAAGGTCACAGAACTTGCCTGAATCTCCCCAAGTTCACGTTAACTCAACGTCTCTACACATGCTATTAATGGCTTTTGCTTAAAGTTTGGCCAACTTTTACCCGTTGATGTCTCACCATCTTCTGCTCTCCTTGTTGCCCGTGAAGCACTACACGCTACCATCAAACGACAGAGGTGTCAGTTAATACACACGAAGAAATCCAACCAGAGCACTTTAACTGACCTACGTGTCAGCACTGAATGTTAATTATTACTGTTAAAATCCACAGACACGGTGAGGTGGCAAGTTAGCCTGTGGCTAAGCTAAGCTAATCTTACAGTTTGCTGATAGCAACGCTGCCAGTCTGTCACATTAGACCACGAAGCAGTCATACATAACAGCTAGCAAGCATTAAATGACCGCCTACTCCACACAAACATACCGTATGTCTCAGACATGTTGACCCTCGCTGTATGGAGAACTCAGTCGGACTCTTTTACTGTTCTTTTAGTACTGTGACAGCCGTGTGCCCGCTGGCTTCACACCTCTTTACGGTGTTTATCTACGATGCTAGAGGTTTCCTTTATCCTTTCCCAGCTTCCTCTGCTCCGACCACAACCAGTACAGCTACGCGCTACGTCATTAGTTATCTAGTGGTGTTGCGTTCATGTGTTATTGGCTACGTTGGAATTTTAAGAGAAGAGACGAACACGCTGAAAGGACACTGGCATCGCACAGAAACTGAGTGAATTTTACGAATAGACAGTTCTCATTAAACTAATGAACGAACGACTAGTACAGAAAATGATGCTCAGTTAGAGAAGCGTGAAGTCTAGCCAACTTTAACTAAGCTAAAAAGTAAAGCGCGTTGTATTAAGACAGATCAAGACACCAGATTTTCCCTGTATAGTTTTTACAGATAGTTTATTTATGAATCGCGGTGTTCCAGCAACACATTGTCATCGATTACAAACATACCACAAAATAGACACGAGGTAGATGAAACTAAATAAATAAATAATACGAGCAAAGTCGAATATAAATGCAATAAGACATGACATCGAAATATTACTACAATATTGTACAGTATAGTGTGGAAATAAGAAGTAGAGTGAGCTTGTGCATTGCCTCTCACAGAATTAATGTAATCTTCCTGAGCAGAGGGAAGCCATCGTATACTCTTTTGGCCATATAGTATGTTGTACAGGATATAGGCTATATTACGGTACGTGCAACATGAAGCCACAAGATGGCAGACAAAGATAGAGGAACTTGAGAACTGAGTTTTTAAGAGGCAGCAGAATGTAGCAAAACCCATATAGATCCCTCTAACAACACTAAAGTTTGAGTTTAACCTCACGTGATGTGACTATTTTGATGTATTTTATAATTACTTTTGCATACTTTTTCTCATTTAAATGCTACTATAAATTAATTTTGCACTTTTTCTTCATATGTGCACTATGGAAACTGATATATTGCTCCATTAATCCCATTATCTTGACCAAAACAAACAAACAAACCAATCAATAAAAAAAGAAACAGCACACAAATACACTATGTCAAAATATGTCTGTGATATGGGAGTTTGGCATAAGTGTGGAGTGGCTGGCAAGCAGAGAACTCCTTCCTTGTGAAGAAAATTACTTGAAGCAATCTGAGGTTTTGAAAGAATCCAGAATATCTGTTTTGTTCTTGTTCTTTGCTTATTTATTCATCACCTTACCATACCTGGATATACATACATACACACATGAGCTCACAGCAAGCCCAGGGCCCAGGGAGTACAGGGCCGCCCAAGGGCAACAGGTGATAGATTACAGAGCCTTCCATTCTGCTACTATCTCTCCAAGTCCCTCCCTGCCTTTGTTCTTCTTTGGCAGATCCACTCATCCTCCCTGGCCTTGTTAAAAGCTCTTTTCACTAAGATTAAAGACAGAAGGAAACACAAGGCTCAACATCGTGTGGGGGCACGGATGTTTTCTTAAGGTGGGCTACAAGAATGGCTGGCCTCAAAGGTGTGCAGCAGGCTGAAAGAAAAAGGGGGAGGTGGGCAGGTGGGTGTGCTTCCGTTAGGCGCTTTTCCTTTATGGGTGTCCCAATGCTCATTGTATCTTTGTCTCTCTTGTCCTTTTCCTTGTCCTTTTGTTCACTGCAGTATCATCACTAGAGTTGATATTTGCTGGGCTGCAGGACAAACAAGGTGTTTGCAATATCTGCGTGTGGGATGTTTGGGAGTTTTGACCTTGGGCTGTGCTGACGCAGTTCAGACAAATAGAAAAGTTGCCTGCTGGATTCACATGCCGTTAAGAATGCAGAAATACAAAGGGAGGGAAAATGTGCAGAAATTAGACTTCTTCGTGCACCAATCCAGACAGTCTCAATCCCAGATCAAAACAAATGCGTTCATTAGGGAATCCCCACATAAACCATACAACATTTACAATGTTTACAGCAAACAATGAGTCATGTTCCAGGGCATAGTTGGAGACAGGTGAGCTCTGTATTTGGCTGGCATCACTGTAAATATAAAGGTGTCTGTCACACCATGAGTCATAGCCCACACAGTAAAACAGATGGATTCTTGCTGTTTTAGAAAGAAAACAAAGGCATTAAGTTTATGAAGTAAGGGCTATTAAAACACAAGGTGTTGTAAATTGATGAAAGGTATGAATGCATTAATGAGTGAAACACATGCAAGCATTTGTGATGACATACTTCACCTATGCAGAACTTGAAGTCTGAAAAAATCGAAAACCCAGCTGTTAAAAACATAAGAGGCAGACTGTCGTGTGTGCTAGTTTGGAGAATGACTAGTACAGCTCTGCTTCCCACTAAGGGGGTGTATTTATGTGCATACCTGCTCTGTACAGTAGTCCTTGTGCAACTGTTTGTTTGCACACCAGGGCATTCACTTCAGCTTCTACTTCACGTCGCTCTGTTTAAGTCAGCAAATCCACACAAGAGGATGAGAGCAGAAGCCCCAGGCTATCTGAATCACAGTAAGTAAAGGGAACGGGAGTGACACATTTACAGAAGAGGGCTGCAGTGTTTGAAACGAGTGAGAAGAAAAAGAGATCATCTTTTAAAGTCAAACTGAGGTCTACACAAAAAGGAGAGCAGTCTCTCATATCATAAATATCAGCTTCCTTTTAGCTAGTCATACTTCATGTTCCTTTCATCTTCCCATCATCAAAAGAGATGTCACGCTGTGGGTCCCCTACATTTAGCTAAAAATACATAACAGCCTACAGCACTGCATTTTGGAAATGAAAATAAAACCACAATGACTAGCTTCTGTCATGTACCCTTTGTATTTGGGTTTTGCTAAGATATTTAAAAAGGCTCGATAATGCTGACTGACTCAGTGCAGTTACAAAAACAAGTGTGGATACATTGGAGATTACTAAGCACCTTTAATCTAGTTGAATTTACTTCTGTTTTTTAAAAGGTATGCATGCCTACAATGTACCTAATGTACCAGCTGAGTAGGAACAGAGAAACCTAAAACAATTTTGTGTTGCTGAATTCCTTCTATTGATATTGTTTGTGGAAAGAAACCTTACAAATGATATTTCAATAAAAGTTATTTTTGGGTGGATCTGCATATTTGAGTTTCCCAGATTGTTTTTCCGAATGCCCGTCCATTTTTCTGTGATTAGGGCCGGCACTAGCAGTACACGGAGACTGTGTTGGAGCAGGTCTTAAACAGGTGATCGGTAACAGATGATAAATTGTATCTTTTAATGCAGGAATGTTCAACTCATCTTACATTGTGGGCCCATAAAGCCCACTTTGATCTTAAGTGGGCCATACCAATCAAATCCCCCCTTCTGTTGGTGTAAAGGCGTTTTTGTCATTTAATCCCTCAGATATTTTAATAATAATAATAATAATAATAATACATTTTATTTAAATAGCGCCTTTCAAAGCACCCAAGGACACTGTACAACAGATAAAAACTGGAAATATACACAATGATAAAAATAGAAGATAAAAGTTCAAACATACAGAAATTTAAGAATAGGCAATTTTAAACAGATGAGTTTTGAGGGTGGACTTAAAAAGAGAGAATGAACTAATATTTCTGAGGTCCGGGGGTAGGGAATTCCAAAGTCGAGGGGCAGAGCAGCTAAAGGCCCTCCCTCCCATTGTGATCAGACGAGCAGAGGGAACAGAGAGAGAAAGAGAAGATGAAGATCTGAGGCAGCGGGATGGGAGCTTCATCTGTAATAAGTCAGAGAGGTACGGTGGAGAGAGAGAATGAATAGCCTTGAATGTATACAGAATTATTTTAAAATGGATGCGAAATTTGACCGGGAGCCAGTGAAGTTGCTTCAGGATTGGGGAGATGTGGTGGGTAGAAGAAGTCCTAGTAATAATACGGGCAGCAGAGTTCTGGACACGTTGGAGCTTGTTGATAGATTTTTGTGTAAGGCCAAATAATAATGAGTTGCAGTAGTCAATTCTAGAGATAACAAAATTATGGATGAGAATGGCAGTGGCGTGAGGTGTGAGGAAGGGGCGGAGGATATAATATAATATTTCTGATATAATAATATCAGAAAAGGAAGTGCAATTCTAACAGCATATCTCTTTTTCTATATATTAAAGACTATTTGGGCTCATGAAATAAATGTGGAAAATTGCAGAAAAAGTTCATTGCCCAGACTGTCCTGTAAAATTTATTTTCTATGGTAGATAAAAAACTGGAACCTTTCTGTCAATCTGCTTCTCAATTACTTTGATCTATTATCATGGTCATGGAGGAGGTCATTAGGAAAAGCTAATGCAAACAAAACTTATGGAAATACAGTCAGACTTTTTTGTTTTGCGATCGTTAGTGACGTTACAGCTTATTGGCCTTTTGAAATAAACCCATTGTAAGGCTCTTTCCATTAATAGGCTACTGTAAGTTTGGACAAAAATAACCAAGACCTTTGAAGATTTACAGTTTGTGGCACTTGTTAGCTTAATATAAAGTTAAAGATACATTTTACTTGAAATAAGGACTGAGAATTTTGCAATTACCTATGCTAAAGTCCCAGTATGATTATTATATAGACTTCATTGTAGACAACAGCTGCTGGTGGCTAATGTAATGGACATGTAAGTATGTCTGTACTATTTTTAAACTAGACTGTCTAATTTCACTCTGCAGGTGGCCATGTACATGCACTGAGGTAAGGAATGAGTGTCAAAAGAAACCAAGAATGCTTTGGAGTTCAGGGTCAAGCAAACCCAAAACAGCAACAAGCCTGGATTCTTTCAGTGACCGGTGAACTAGTTGATCATGTTACTTCAGGGCAGCTTTTGGTATAAGCTTGTTTGTACCCTTCATATAAGGTGTTTGCCACTTGTAACTGAAAGCTGACATTTTCTTGTGTTGGAGGTGACTCTCCTCTTACTTTCCAAAGGTTAGTATCACTGATCCTTGCAAAAAGCCCAGATTTTGTTACTTGGACTTGCATGACTATTGTGACTCTGTCTCTGGATTTGGACCTATTTCTAATCATTTGTTCTCATGAGCTTGTTTTTGTATTTCTGGGAAAATGACGAGTTTGCATAGTACGCTAAATCCATTCCACATGAGTTGGCTGACTATGCTGAGGATTTACGATCCCTTTAATTCTGAGTAAATGAATGATGCAGAAAATAAAAACATAAAGAAGATTTTAAAGAGTTCCCAACGACTAAACTAAAAGTTCTTTGAGTGTCAGAAACATAAATGTGTTTCTGAAATACACCCTGTTGTCAGTTTAAGGGGTATATAATTAAAACCAATCTGCTGTTACGAGGTTCATTTGAGTTTACATAAAATCTGTTTTAAAGAGCTGTCAGTTGGAAAGAGCGTAAGGTTATGTTGTCAAGGGTTAAGAGCACAGGCAGGATTTGCTATGTTATGGCTCTCTCAAACAGCAGCAGCTTTCGCATAAATCTTCCTCTCTCAGTGCAGATATTCACCTCTCTTGACCTCCACACCACCCATTTTGCTCTCCTTCCACTTTTCACACTGTCACACCCCAACCTGGAGGAACAGGAGAGGAGCAAATGGTTGTTTGTGGTCAGGTGTTTTGGGAAAGCAAAAAAGATTCATGCTGTTTCTATTTCAGTCACAACATTTTTTTTTTTTCATTTAAAGAAAGATATTCAAAGCTAACAACTGCTCATATTTCTCCATCTGGCTGTAGGCGTAAAACAATGTAAAAAAAAAAAGTTAGACCCCCCCTCCCCCCCACAACAAAAACAACAACAACAACAAAAAGACAATTTCCGCTCTCGAACACTTTATTAAAATTTTTTTTTAAAAAAGTAGTCAAACTTTTCCTTGCATAATGCAGAAATAACATTTGAAAGTAAAAGAAGGTGCTCAGTATTCCTTGGCGTGATGAGAGGTTTTTTGTTGGGGAGGAAAGAGGAATAGTGAGTGAATGTAGCATGAAAGACAACAATAAGACCCTGTTTTCCTCACCATGTTTCCTGTAGCTCAAAACATGCTTTCTTTTTGGAGGTTTACTCAGAGTTTAAAATTAACATCTTATTTTTCACATGTTGCACAAATAAGCCACTGGCCAAAAGTCATTGCTGAAATCACAAAAAGAGGGTGGGGGTGGGGGGAAAGCTCATTAACACATGATATTTTAATTAGCAACATGCCCTGATTTGTTCCTTGTCTTCTTCTTGGCTTCATTAAAATAAACAGTCACAGCGTGAGTGCCTGCTGGATGAAACTTGTTGAGGAATCTTTGCATGATGTCATTCACGATGTGTGGAATTCATACTGATCTGCTGTAAAGATCATCTTTCAAGTCTTCCAGGTAAAAGGTAAAAGAGTTGCTAGAGGTGGCGTGCCTGCTCACCTCTGAACGAGACTCCCAGTGTTTCCTTTCTTTCTATCCTGCACTGCAGACAACAAGAACCAACATCTCTTCATATAGGAATGTTCTGTGATCGTTACTGAAAGGTCCATAAACTGCGAAACGTTCCGTGAATATGCCAGACTGCACGCGGGCTCAATTTCGCTCTATATCCTGCACCCCCCCCCCCCCCCCCCCAAGTCCCCCACTAGATGAAGTCACCTTTGCTGCTACTGTAGTGTGTTAAATAAAGCGTCGTCATTAATAATTCGTCATTTTTAGGCACGCATCAGATGGATGCGTAGATTATGTTCGTCAATAACTGCAAACTAATTTTATTACACACTTTGCTAATGACCCCTCCCCAACAAACGAACAAACAAACAAACAACAGAAAGTCACGAGTGCCTGCGGACGTGCACAAGATTGAGATCTGGATTAGTGTGAAGCGTTCGTGGGATGCCTGAATGAGTGAAAACTGCTTTTTGGGATCGGTTCATGATAAAGTGAATTAGCACGTTATGTAGCGGATCGTCCAGGCAAACGCGCAAAGGGGGTGAAAGTGCGCAGAACAATGATGCTTGCTGAGAGTGAAGGATAGGAGAGCTCTGCCTGTAAAGAGGAGGAAATCCCCGCTACACACAAAGCCTGTGTCTATAATCTGACACTCCAAAGTGCACATGTATTATTTTCGTAGAACAAAAGCAACTTCGATAAGGTTACATACGAATTAATTACCTAATCTCTTTTTTGCCACTAGCTCACCCATCTCAGGGGTTATCTCTCACGTTCTCAGCAGGCCCAGCAGTCTCATATCCCTGCCTCAGGCGCACACACATCAGCCTGCTCTCTGCACCACCCCCTTCCTCTCACATGTGTCAAAAAGCATGGGAATTTATCTCCTCCACACAGATATAATCCCTTAATTATCTGATTATGGCACTTTGTTCTGTGAAGAAAACTTGCGTTTCCTGCTCTAGCCGAGGGTTGTGTATTACCTGAAATGAATACATGTGTCAGACAAATCCCTGCCTTGAAGGTTAATTATGTAGTGAATTGTTAAATCGTTAGACATCTACACATGAGGTATAAATGAAAGGAAAGACAGACATAAAGTGTCTTAGTAAATCACTACTCTTGAGCTGATGGCTCAACAGTAGTTTCAGTAATTCTGCCGAAGTTACTGATTCATTCAAAGGACAATCCCTTATTCACAGTTTAATTACAGTGGTTGAGGATGATGGCTAACAGATGAGTCCAAAATCTCCACACAGGTATTCAGGGATGAGATCTGGTGCCTGTAAAAGAAATATGCATTAAACCATTCACTGAGACCCGTTTCCTATGGATTATCATCCCCCAAGAGACAATTCCCATCAAAGTAAATCGCTGGACAAAAGGGATCACCAACTTTCTGTTGATTTACAGTGACCCCCCCCCAAGTTAAACAGAGCCAGCTCACTGTAGGGGTCAGTGGTTCAGGTTTTTCTTTAATTTATGACAAGAGTCTGTTGCTAAAACAAATCTAAAAAAAAAAAAAAAAAACACACCCCAAAATATCCCAGGAGAACAGGTACAATGTAGGTCAATGAGTAATGAAATCCAAAAGTGTGGATGTGAAGAAGACACTCCGTCCAAGTCATGGTGTTCATTTGTATGTTCTTGCAAGTTCGTGCACGCCCTTGGCCTGTCCCGTAGCAATGTGTCAGTGAGAGGAAACACTTGCCCCAAAAGGATGATGTAAGGGGCTATGATGGATGACATCATTGACCATAACACCCATATATCCACAAAGCAGATATATGCCTGTGCACATCTTTTTTGTTTCTCAAGAGGATAGAATAATTTCACTAGTGACTCTTTGCAAAAAATATTCAGGTTTGGCTATTTTTAATTAATTAATTAATTAAAATATGAATAACACTGACACACAGTGTTTGAATTGGCTGAAATTGGCTGAAATTAACAAAACAAAGTGAGGTTTGATCCATTTCTTATGCAATTAGTGCAGAATGTAATGGAAAACCTCAGTCTTTTATAAGTCTGATAATTTGCTGCTTTCAGCATGAAATATGAGTATTACTGAATATTTAATATTATGAGCAAGTAAAAATAATAAATGAATGATTAGAAACTATTTTGTTTAAACTGATCATTAGTTGCTATACACAGTATGTATAAAATTAAAGGAACTGGACTACACTCCACCACATAAGCCTGCTAATATGTCCTAATTCCACCTCACAAAATCTTCCCCTATTAGTAACAGGAGAGAGGGTCATTGACCTCACTAGTTGGGTTAATCTATGGCTTGTGGGGAAACCCAAAAGGCCAGGTGTGCAACACCTGTGCTTTGGTTTGGACGCCTGTGCAGGTGAGTGTGTGTTTCACCCTTATTCCCCCGCTGGCTTTCCCCCCTGCTGTCCTCCTTTAAGCTCCTCTAATTGTGTTCTCAGCCCACATCCTCTCAAAAAGCCCCAAACACAACCTCTGCTCCTCCTCATGTTGCCGTTCTCTTTATTCCACTCTTTCCTTTTTTTGCAGAGGAATCTTTAATGTGTCAGTGTGTAGCTCGTGTATAAGACTGAATGATGTTTAATTACTTACCAAATGATGGTTCATGAAAGTTAAAGTTGTATAAAAAGTGGATTTTTTTTAAATTCTTCACACATATAACATTATTTTGCATTCATATGCTTTACTCCAAATAAGCAGCCTAACAAGATTAATAACCTTGCTGAGACACAGGAATTCATATTTGGGATTATTTTAACAAAACAATGAATTTCATGATTCATACCTTTTTGAAATCCAATTACTGTGGTTTTGCAGAAATGAGGAGATTTATAGAGCACTCCTATGTGTCTAAATGCTTCTTTATGTTTACAGGCTAGTCACTAACTGCCCCTGTCATCAGAGCAGTTAACTCTGGGCAATAAAACAGCACACAAAATGTGGCAGAGAAAGCAAACCAGTGAGCAAAAAGTCACAATGAACAAGTAAAATCAACCATCATACAGACTGTTAATATTTAAATATGGATTTTTACTTTAAACTGAAATGTAAATACTACAAAATACTAAAACTTTAGATACAATATCTATATTTGACCTTTGTTTATTTTATTTAGATTGTGCTTTGGTGTGTTTTTGCAACTGCTTTGATTGAGATTCACGAGCAGGACAGTCTAAACAAAATCGAAAGCATAATAACACAGGCCATCTTTCCGAGGTCAGCTAAGGATAAAAAAAATCCCCCAAACCAAAAACAAAACACCTTATTGTGGTGAGGTGGTGATGATAAGTTTATCTTTTGAGTTTGAAGGAGTCCAGCTGCAGCTCTGTCCTTACTTCCTCTCACTTGTCATTGCTACTTACCTCAAATCACAGGGTATGCACAAACAAAACTGACTCTCATTTCCAGAAGAAGCGTGGCTCTCCGTGTGTTTGCTTTAACTTTTCATCATCTAATCTCAGTCTTGTGTGCCCACTTCAAGCATTAGCCGCAGACTTGTCACCTTGGTTTAATTAAAAGAGTAAACGTGGCCAAACGTGGCCACCCCCCTGCCCCCTCCCGTTGCCTTTATCCTCTCTGTCACCATTTTGCAGGATGAATTTATAAAGGCTCATTTCCTTGAAGGGTGACTTAAATTCTTCAAAGGGCTCTCAATTAATAAAGTTAAATCGTTTTCCAACAGTAGGCTGTTAGAAGGCTGAGATTAGATTAGCTGGCCACACTGCACTGAGTGGCAAGCCTCCAGGGCCCTGACTGGTGGGAGAACAGGACACAATGGTGCAAAAGGATTAGCTTTTGTGGATGTGACACATTTTGAGGGGGCTCAGAAGTTCTTTTGAGCTCACCTGGGAAAGTGGCAATTTAGTCGATCCCTTCTTTAGTCACTATGACAACAACGTCCCTCTTACACACACAAGTGTAAACACGCATCAAGGTTTAATCCACTCAATCCTGCTATGATTTTTACCACTTTGAACTACTTTCAGACACTTTTCTTAGTTTCACACGGTTAGTTTCTGATTAACCTTCTCATCTCCTAATTCAAAAGCACATCCTTTAGGCTATGAGAGCTTCTTTACAGGGCACCGCCCCTCCCCTCCGCTCACCCAGAGCACCTACACTCATGCCCCTTGGGGCAGAAACAAATAACCTCTTGTGGGATCTCCCCAGCAGGAAGCTTCAGCAGTGCAGAGCTGCTGATCACTTTCCCGTGTCCAGCAGCTGAAGGGATGAGAACCTTTTGGTGCTTTTCTGCTTAAGGTGCGACTTTACCTTACAGTAAACAATACGAGAGCATATGGGCAACATGTGGCCTGTACCTCCCAAGATGCTTGCCTCTTCATCCCTTGTGCAAAAGTTTTCAATAAAAAGCACAATTGTTCTCTCATGTAAATGTGGCATTGATTAGAAGCCAAGCAAAATTCTGCTCTGATGTTGTGATTGCAGTGGAAAGTGTGTAAGATCTTCTCTTTGATCACCACACATGTAACCAGCAACAGGAGTTCACAGCACATGGGGCCAATAAATCATCAAACAACGGGGGAAAAAAAAGTCACTCAGGTGGAAAATGTCAGATGTGGGTGGTGTTCTCAGGTGAATTTTAACTGTCAAGCATGAGGAATGAAATTAAAGTATTAGGAAAGTTTCATGATGTGCTGATGAGTGGATGTCGGAGGAGGATTTTGAAATGCTCATTTGGAGTTTGTTTGCCTGTAGCCATGCTAAATCAGCTCTGTTCTGTTCTTGAATCAGAGCTGCAAGCGATTGCCAGCCAGGACAGGCAACCACTGTGAGCTAACTTCCTTTACTTTCTAGACACACACACACGCACGGCTAATTTATAGACATACATCCACACTAAAGATTGGGTTCGTTATTGCATGTGTATGTAAGTCTGCATATGTGTGTGATTGAAGCCCTTTCATTTCCTCACTAATCTCTTAATCATAGAGCCCACCTGGGGGCTGCAGCCTCTGTTTGCACAGCAGTCACTTTCCATGATGTCACTTCCCCTCTCAGAAACCCCCCACCACACATGCACACAGATACCTAGTTCATACATACAAAACTATAAAACTGTCCTCTTGTCTACTGATATTGATTGTGGTTTTGAGATCAGAGCTAGCATTTTAAAGGTAAAGATCACAGCCAGCTGGTAATTAAAATACACATAAATTCAAACTACAGAAGACAACACCATCATCACCACATGTGCGGGAAGAGAGCAGTGCGAGTGAGGAGGACCTCACATGTCTTTCTATTTTTAGATGTTTATTGTTGGATGCTTAAATAGAAACAAAGAACATAGTAGGAGAAACTCAGGAAGTTTACTTTGAGCTTCCACTCATTGTATTCTTCTCCAGGGTTTTATTGTGATGTAGCTTGACAGGACAATCCGCCACAAGAAATAAGAGACAGTGGAAGGCCTGCAGAGCCTTTTAAAGTTTAGAAACCACTTCATTCACCGAAGTGTAACTAAACAAAAAAGAGCAGCCAAGACAGCCATGTTTCTTAAATAAAAGGTCTGGATCTTATATGGCACTTTTCTTTTTGAGCATTTCAAAATCCTTTATACAAAATTTATTTTAATCCCATTAACACAACCACTTTTTTCTATGTCTAAGTTATTTCTGACATTCATTACACATAGACGGTCGGATGAATGCATCGAGAGCAATTTAGGGTTCAGCATCTTGCTCAAGGATGCTTTAGCATAAGGACTGGAGCAGCCAGGGATCCAGCTGCCACACTTCAGATTAGCGGATGACCTGCTCTACCTCATGAGCCACAGCCACACATACAGAGCAGACCTGAACTTTTCTGGAGATCAACAGAGCTGAAAAGAGAACATAAATGTCCAAATTGGCCATTAGGGGACTTTTAACAGATTTTAAACAGCCACACCACCAGCACAACTCGGTGTCCAACATCCAATTACTCCCATGTGCGAATAGGGCAGGTAACTTCTGGTAAATTCACAGCGAGAGAGTTTCCTTCGTACATCCTGCCACTGTACGTCTACAGTTGGCGCCATCCTTCTCCAAAACCAGACCAAATATTTCTAATAGCGAAATTTGATCTGACATCAACTATCTTCTGCTACACAGTGGAATATCTGGGAGAATGTCTGCATCTTCCCAACACTTTCCTTTGACTAGAGTTTATTTTGAAGGCTCCTTATAGGGGTTGGATTACTTTCACTATGCTATGTTAAACCGAAGCATTTATAAACTCCAATAAAGCTGGCAGAACACGGGCAAGATGAATTACAGGTGTACTAAGTGCATAGTAGAGTGTCATTAAAACAAGAGGTAATATCAGAAACGTGTAAACATGCTCTTAATCCAAGTTCTTTGAAATGCCTTTTTGGCATCAAAGTTCATTTAAGCGTTTATTTAAAATGTTTCAAAATGATCTGCATCAGCATCTGATATGTTGTCTTTGAACCACTTTCCTTTTTGTAATAATTTACATTTTACACAACATAACTTTAGTTATGTTTACTTGGTATATCTGCAATCACATAAGTGAAGGCTTATACAATATAATATCTGTAGCAAAGGTTGTGTTTGTATGGCTATAAAACCATTTCCATACTAAACCTTTGAATTAAATGGTCCCTGTTGTCTGTGCTGGATGTACAGTATATGTGCATATTAGGAGGCCTTTTCTGGACTAGTGCTAGATTGCAAAACCATTCAGTACTTGAAAGTCACATTGTAAATATTTCCATGTTCGTGAGTCTTATATTCCAACAAGGGTGAATTCTGCAAGCTGTTCTGCTGGTGGTGTTTTATCTATACATGTTTTAATGCAGCGGTCCCCAACCCCCTGGCCTCGGACCGGTACCGGTCCGTGAGTCGTTTGGTACCGGGCCGCGAGAGTTGAGGCTCAGGTGTGAAATGTGTGGTTTTCAGGGTTTTTATCGGTTTTCAGCGTTATTTTGTTATCGTTTTTATCGTTTACTCGGTTTTCCTGGGTCTTTTCACGTGTGTTATGAATAAATCTTCTTTTTTTCGGTACCGGTACTAGTTTTATTTTGTTGTACTTATCCACGACACCTTAAAGGCCGGTCCGTGAAAATATTGTCGGGCATAAACCTGTCCGTGGCGCAAAAAAGGTTGGGGACCGCTGCTGTAATGTGTTTCATGATTTCAAATCCAAAACTTTCTGTCAACGTCCACAGAATGAACCTTTTGTCAATATTTAAACAGCACAATAAAACACTGTGCAGTATGTCCTCCAGAAGTTTAATTATAGCACAGCCAGGTATTGCCTGCCAGTCGGGCTTGTTATCCTTTGCTGGACAGAATCAAGGCCATCATTTCCCAAAATACACAACAATTTGCCAGTAAAATAACCAGCTTCTATAGCCTTACAAATAAATCACTTTAAGCTCCTTAGACACTGCACTGGCTAGACAGTCTCTAATAAATACTTCAAGTTAACACACACTCAGCAACGGATCTCGGTTGCCACACACAAATACAGACAGTAGACACATTTCTGCACTTAACCACATGAACAGAGACAAGTACACACACAATCTCCCCCATCATCCTCTACGGCGTCTCTCTTGATCCCCTCATCCTGTCTCCTCTGTCTCCCTTTCAACACAAACAAGCTCACGTTTGGAGAAGAAATTGTTCCAATAAATCAAAACTGTAACCAACACCAACACAACTCCTGTGTTTCTCTGTCCCACTGACCCCAGAGCCCCATTAAGCAGTTCTAGCAGGGCCCAGAGAGGAAATAAGGCAGCCTGAACTCCTTCCTCTCTTTCTAGGCTGGCCCAGCGAGCACATGGCAGAGCACGTTTCCCACACAATGTTGGGGTTCACCTCTGACTTCTGACCCTAAAGAGAGGGGGTTGGATTGGACTGGGGTGGGGGACCACCCAGTCAGACTCTTCGGGGGCCTCCTGGGGATGGGATGGCTGAGGGGTGTGGGGCTAAGGCTTAAGGGGACGGCATTATGGTAGGTTAGGAAAAGGGGAAGAAGATTAGAGAGACATATTAGTTGGTGGTGGAGGAGTTTGAACCCAGAGGAGGATGGGGGGGCAGTGAAAGGGGGAGGGGGTGACGGCAGCTTTAAACTTTGTGAATGGGTGTTGCAGTCACTAAGTGCTTCATTATATGACTAGAGGACAGACAAAGAAGGACTAAACACTGTCATGAAATTCGGGGTGAAGGGGGAAGAAAGCTTGTTCTGAAGCTTTTATTTCTCTTAGCACACCTGAGGGCGGAGTCTTGATTTGTGTGATTTTGTAACTCTGTATCCAAGAGATTAAAAGGCGCATTGATTGAAGTCAACTGTTGCTAGAGGATTTAGTGATAATGTCAGTGTAGGAGTGAGCATGACCGATGAAGTGAAGATAGACTGACTCTGTGCCTGCGCTGTAAATCTCTCTTTATCGCCTACTAAATAATGAGCGTAGGGCGTTGCTTATATGGGGAAGTGCATTAATAAAGCTCCAGGAGTGTGGTAGCACATCATCAGGCTTTAAAACCTCACGTTTTGCTATTGATGCACTCTGATGTATTTTCTTGGCATCCGAGAATTAAAATATAGTGAATGAAAGACGGCAAATATTTCATGCAAGAAACTTCACATTTGTTCCTTTGTCTCTTTGTCTTACAAATGTGATTTTCTTGAAAATTCAACACTGTACTTTTTAGCAAAGAGCTATTCAAGCATGAGGACAAGGTGGATTTTGGGGAGCACTATTGTAAGTGTAAATATAGATTAATACACATTTTTTTAATTTAATGAGATTTCACAGCAGCAGTTGCATGTGGGACTGAGTCGAAATAAATTACAATGATTGTCTATAGTAATAAAAGAATATGTCACTCGGTGTCACATGTATGCACATGACACAAGTTAGCTCCAGCTGTAGGAAAAATGTATAAGCTGTGTTTGGTGTTTTTATGAGATATCTTCAACACTTTTTCATTTAATAGTCTTTAAAGGTGCTTTTTGTCCTGGTCTTCATTTTTATTTGTTGGAGTGCGGCATGTAAGACATAACACAAACAAAGGGAACACCGGCGAAGAGAGGAAACAGGCAAATAAGGTAATAAAGAAAGAGTGACAGTGGAAGCAGAAGAACAAAGAGAGTGAACACAAAAGGGTTTGACAGGACCCGGGGAGGAATTTGCCGGCAGGTAGCACTGGGGCCCAGGAAGTAAGGAGATGTGGGAAAACATGGAGGGGGGAACAATAGCAGTGGTGTATGTGTGTCTGAGCGTGCACGTGTGTGTCTGTGCGGTTGAATGAGGAGGTGGGGTGCAGCAGAGCCCGGGGGTAGATCAGTTTACCCACCACCACTTACCTGCTCAGCACAACACTGATGCTGGAAGCAGGCCTCAAAGGGAGACTTATCAATGGATCCCATTCATATCAGCACAGGAATGTGTGTATGTGTGTGTGAGCATGTCTGCAAAAGACATGAGCCATTGATTAATTGATGCAAAGATAAGCAAGAGAGGAAATCTTTGAGACTATGGTCAGTTGCACTCTAAACTGAGTATCGGTGTTTACACTTCCTGTGTGTTTTTCAAACTTCAGCTAAAACAATCCTTTTATATTATTGTGTCTTAAATGAGCCGCTCTTTCGTCACATGTGAAAAGGTCGTGTGAGGATGAGCAGCTCATTATCACCTACAAAAACACTGTAGGTATACATGCTGATGCTTATGTGCAGGACTATATATAATATCGTTTGCCTTCACGTGCAAAAAAACTTTTTTTGTACGTGGTTTAGCGAATTAAAGAGAGCAGCGAGGATGTTTTTTTCGGAAATCAGCGCAATGTGGAATTTCTTGAAGAAACAAAGAGGGTTTTGGTGAACAGTCTGACACCAGAGATATTGTGTTTGCAATATTTTCACTGTTGTTTTAGATTTCCTTATATAAAGACAGCAGGCACAATGCAAATATACCAAGTCTTTAAATCCCTCTGAACAAATGTTTTATCCCCTAGTGACTGCTTTAATAAACTCTCTGCCCCACACAAAGTAAAATGGAGAGCTACAATTTCATCCTAACAACCACAAAAAAGAAAAATACATGATTTAAGATATGAGACATTTGTACATATCCCCTTTTGCTGTTTTACACTTCTATTGCATTTCATATGGTTATCTCTGCTACACAATGTTTAGCTTTAGTAACTCTGCAAATGATGATATTTACATTCTAAACATGTGATGATCTTATCACTATGGTAGATCTCTGAAGATCTGAGGTGTCAAACATCTGGTCTGGGGGCCATAAGCTTCCTGCCAAAAGGTCCAGTTTGGCCAACTGGATGGTTTTAAAATGTGTGTAAACTGCAGTGAAGTCGTTAATATATTCAGCTGTTCAACAACATGTGCTGATATTACCGGTGCAGCAGTGCGACTGTGCAATATGTTAAAAGCACATCTAGATGTTGACATTCAAAGCCCTGCAGTTGTGTAGTTTGAAAAGCTCAGATTTTTTGCCTGTAAAGATCCAGTGTGATGTGTTATTTTAACTGAGCTTATTGACTGAGGCATATTACTGAAAGTGGAGTTATTTTTCTAAAAACTGTTTTCAGACTGTTTATCATCATCTTTTTGTTCTTTTTCTTTTTGTTTTATTTTTCATTAACCTCCTAGGACCTGGCATCCACATATGTGGACATCACATTTTGGGTTATTTAGACCAAAATACTAAATCTTGCTCTACAAGGGCCTGATATCCACTTACAAGGACATTATACTGCCACTGTTCTATCGAAATTTTAAATGAATATCCTCATATGTGGCTCTCATTTTTATTACAAACAAAAATCAGGTAAAACAAAAATCTGGAATCTGGTAATTCTTTGTTTTTACATTCATCAAGTCCCAATATGCCCAAATATCAAAGAGAAATTAAAAATGCATGCCATGGAAGAGTTCGGGCCTTAGGAGGTTAAAGGGTTTTCAAATGTTTTTACCTTAAGGTTTTTTTTAATCATTCCATTGTTTTTACTAGTCTGGCTCATTTAAGGTCAAACTGGTCTGTGACCAATAACCGAGAATGAGTTTGACCCCTGCTGTAGATGAAATGCTACAGTAGTATATATTAAATGCTTAAAAGACACAGTCTCTACTAGTTTTGACCACTTTCTTCCACATATCCAATTCAGGATATATCCTTAAACACATAAAGCAGGAACAGGAAGCATCATGCAAAAAACTTGACATAACATTTGTATATGGAAAATTTGACACTTGTATTCTGTGTAATAAATGCCTCAACTATGGAAATATATACATATGGCACAAATGATAAGGCCATAACGATGTCGAGACTGATGCAAATGTACATGACGGTACTTCAGAGTGCAAAGCGAAGGCCCAAATGCAACAGTTTTGCTGGTTTTGTGTGGAAGAGCCATCTCCTTAGCGTCATCCAATACCTGAGCAGCCATGCTGAGTGCTCTTATGTCAATATAATCTGCAACATGGTTGTTAAGTCCAACACAAAACTTTCTCAGAAAGGCAGAATAATAACTATCATAATGGTTTACAATGACATGCTTAACAATTATGAAGATGCATTTTCTTTTAAAAATTCCCCCAGTCCGTCTTTACTTTTGCTTTGGTAAATTATGACTATTCCTGGATTTAATACACAACATATACTCTAAAGGTGGCACATGTGGTTTTACAGATGAGAAGCTCTGAAAATCCCATTCCTATCAATGGAAAGTTGATTGAGGCAAACTGAGACTATTTGCTCGTTTGTGTGCGACAAAGACAATAATGGAAACATGTGAGTCAAGAGTGACAGATGTTTGAGAGTAACCTGAGACAAGCTTTGGTTTTCACTCAAGCGACAGAAGACATGGGCCACATTGACAAAAACAAGTGACCCACAGCAGCTGTGGGACATGGCATGTGTGTGTTTTGTCATATATGTGTATATGTTATGCGTGCTGCGTATATGTGTGACACATGATAGTGTACAGGGCAGATCCCTAACACAGATAACCATTTGTCAGGGGATTCCCACACTAAATGTGAGGAGGAGGAAAGATTGATCATCCTTTACTTTGAGCCTTCCTGCAGTGAATCTGTTGCAACTAGCTTGGAAAAGAATAGTCAGGGCACTTGTCTCTTCATGTGCGAAATGTCAGAAATCTGAACCAGATGAAGGCTTCGTGATAATAACAGCGAGGAGAAAATTGAAAAGATGGAGAGTTAGGAACACTTTGGATAACGGTGACAGTAGGTGATCTTTAGTCGCAGCCACAACAATGCTGATTCACTGTGCACTGATCGTGCTGGTTGACTATCAAAGCGACACACAGGCATTTGTTTCTTTCCGTCTTTTCCTGTTTGTGTGCGTCTGTAGCGGTCAGCACGTGTCTGCGTTTGATTGAAATGCAAAGCCTCTGCGTCCTGCATGAGGAGGTCACGTTGCAAACAGGAAGGTGCTGACGAAATCTTTATTTTCCAAACACGCTGCTGTGGCAGAGCAAATAATTTGCCTGCTGAGATTATTTGCTTTGAAGGGATAATGGAGACAGTGTGGCAGACGGTGGAAGAGCTGAAACAAAATGCGGTCCTAAATACTGTAACGATTTCAAACTCGAAAACGCTGCGCCTTAGTTTCTCCTATTTGCACTGAATGAACTCAAACCATATTTGAAGAAAGAGGTTGCTTTGGATCAGTGTTTATGCCAAACAGACTGAAAGCTATGTGGGGCATATGGAATATTAGAGAGCTGCAATTTAATAAACAAAAAACAGGAACACGTTTGTCTTAATGTATGAACATTTCCAAATTACCAGAGGATATTGATGTGACTTCATTTAGTAGCCACTGGGAAGATATTTCAGTTTCATAAAGAGAGACATTAAAAATGTGCTCAGTATTATGCATACCACATCGTTAAATCTGAAATTCACCATTATGACTTACGTATGGTTTAAAGCCCTGAGCTTTAGGATAAACCCCTGAGATTGGGCTTAAAGAGGCTCTCCTCTCAGCCGAGTGACATGTCCCTTTATTTGTCCCAGCAGGGGATCGTAATCTCGCTGCATGCTCTAGCTATCATTGACTCCAGTGTCCTCCTCTCAAGGGAGCTGCTCATGAAATGCACAGGAGTAATGCTCATGAAGTAAATTATATATAAAATGTGGTTGAAATTAAGATACTTTTTTCTCTCCCCTGTTTAAACACAAGTCTGTGTGTGAGCTAATCTGCAATCTCACTGGCTAGCACGACTAAAGAAATCTCATAGGTGCTGTCACTGGAAAAAAATGTTGGAAAAAAGAGAAGCTTTTGCTGTTTGAACAACAACCAACACAATCATCAGTCACCACTGTTTACATGAGGAATCTCCTCTTTCCTGGTTGGGTGTCTCATTTCTGTTTAACTTTGAGTCATCATTAAATAGTGACATCACCACCAATCCCTGAGCACATCTTCACTCAGTATTAATGAGCTTAAATAAAGTTTGTATTGTGTGCCCGATCAGTTGCCTGACAACAAGATTTTTTAGATTCTGCTATTTGCCTTCCAAAGTCAGCAAATGGTATGTTTGCCAATTCAACAGAGACTTTATGAAAACATTATTTTCATGCTTGAACCACACTGTCAGGTGGCATAAAGGGTTAATACGCCTTAAACCGTGGAATAATATCAAGTTATCTGATGTCTGCCAGTATGCAGTGGGGGAAATAACAATTTGATCCTCCGCTGAATTTCTAAGTTTGATGACTTATGAAGAAATGTTTGGAGGAAGTCACATTAAAGTCATGGCATGACCTTGCTAGTGTCCAGATCTCAATCCAATAGAAAATCTTTGAAGGGAGCTGAAGCTTTGAGTTATCAGGCCGTAGCCACGAACCCTAAGGGATTTAAAAAGCTTGTGTAAAGAGGAGCGGGCCAAAATCCCTCCTGAGATGTATACAAACGTCTCACTGCTGTGCTTGACAACAAGGGTTTCTCCCCCAAGAACTAAGTTCTGTTTTGTTTGGGAATCAAGTACTTATTTCACACATGCAAATCCATTTGTAATTTTTGCATAATGTGTTTTTTTCTGGATTTTGGTTGATATTCTGTTTCTCTAAAATTTCTGGTTAAGTGCGTAAACTTACAAATTCAACCCTAACCCTAACCCTAACCCTAACCCTAACCCCCCTAACCCTAATCCTACCCTACCCTAACCCTAAATACTTGGAAAAAGTCTGTGAAACCTCAAAGCATGGAGATCAAACAGAGAGTCCATCCATCCATTCATTTTCTTAAACACTTATCTAGTTCAGGGTTGTGGGGGTTACGTCTAACTATACTTGTGTTCCCTGCAGTGCGTCAGTTCCAGTATGCTGGTGTCCGCACATAGAGACCTTTAACTCTATCTAGGGTCAGTGGGAATGTCGTTCTTGCTTATTGATTTAATTGACCTAAGACAAACTAAATGTCAGCAAAAAATTCTTATAAGATTGCTCTGTGGTGCCGTGTGTGTATGAGAGCGTCATTAAAGAAATAAATGAACATCTGAAACTGTTGCAGACCTGTTTTTAATACACGGTCACATGATCACACTGACACATGGGCCTTTCACATAGGCTCTTATCTATATTGCTTGAAAAGACTCGCTCTATTCCATGACAGAGCAAAGTTCACTAGTTTCACCATAGCAATCTTTCAAAGAGACAGCGAGAGTGTGTGTGTGTGCCTAACTTCCAGTAAATGTCCCTTTCGCGGCAGCGTTTATGGCAAGCAGGTGATCTTTTTCAAAGCTGCTCTTTATCCTTAGCTGTTCTCCCTCTGAATGAGTGACTGACGTCAACGCTGCAGAAAGACTGATAAAGCTGAGGTGTAAATTTCACAGCAATTAATCCTGGAAACAGACTTTATAGCCGGCCTCTAGCAGAAGATTTGCAATAACATTTCTCCACCACTCCTTTTATTCTTTTGAACACTTTTCCACGCGTCTTTCTGTTTCACCTCCCTTCTCCTTATCTCTTTCCTCTGGCCCTTCTTGTGTGCTCCCTCCCCCTGTATCCTCCCATGTCTCCTTTCTATACAACCTTTTCCTCCTCCTCAAAACTTCGATATCTTGCCAAGAGTTGCACTATTGCGTCCATCGCTATCTTTACTACCCCCCACCCCACCACCACACACAGTTATGTCATCGCCTGTCTGCAGCCTCAGGCCTTCTGTCAATCACCAGGCCATAAAACAGAAGCCTTTCCATCCTGCCCACTTTCCATCAGCTCACAGACACACAAAATGTCACAATGCTGTTCTCACTGCTCTTTCGTGCTACTTTTTCTTAGCTATGCTTGCATGTCTAATTTCAGGTGAAGGAGTGAGATTACATTTACATTAGACACAGTGTCTTAAATAGGCCACCGACTTTATATAACTCAGCAGCCTCATTTAGCAGCTTGTCAAGTCTGTTTATCTTACTATATTTATGTGACTGGTTGTTTCTAGGGTCTGATTCACTCTGCTGTCAGTGGGCTCCGTAGCAGCTGTGAGTCCTGTTATTGGATAAATGTCTGAGTACAGTATGTACATCGCTTTGGCTTTTGTCTACATAAGTTTGTGGGTTGTGTGCCAGAGTTGCTGTCAATCAGCTCAGTGTTTGCCACAGTGTGCGTGAGTGTGATGAACAGAACATTACATTGAAGCTTTTGGGCGGGTTATGCAACTGGGGAGTGAGGACAGAATAATGCATAGGGGCGGACATACAGTACACTGTCTACCAAGCTGTGACATGTCAGAATAAGAGAATGGCGCCTGTTGTTTATCTGCAACTACGCTTCACAACACATCAATAAGGCCTCTTTGAGAGACAGATACACCGTGGGTCATCTGTTAACCTGCTTCTCATTCCCACTATCTGACCTCTAGACCCATGTACACTCCTATTTGTGCTCCACCTATACTGATCAAACCAATTCAAAAACCCACACTAGCTGAATATATTTTTATAAACACCATCCTAACCAAGTTTTTGAGTGCTGTTTTGCTTTGCTTTGTTTTTTGGAAGGCTTGCCTGAGGATAGGTTTAGATTTACCTTAGTGATAATGAGCTATTTTGAAGGCACATAGTTATTCATGTAGATCCAGGTGGAAAAGCATACACAGTGATGACAACAATGTTTAAACAGATGTTAGGCATCACTTGGACTCAAGTTTTCCATGGATTAAAGAAGCTGCAGGTCAACTTTAACTTGCCAAGTAGCAATGTGATACTTATTAAAGAGAAGATGAGAACATAAAACTTGCTTTCTGCGTTGATTAACTGCAGAAATTGGAGACTGGGAAATAAAATGTTAGAGCTCCATGTTGTTGATTTTCTTTTTAATTATATATTTTTAATTATATCTGTCTATATATTTGCTGTGTAAGTACTGCAGTTCAGCGGTGTGTAGTTAGATGCTAATTCCAGTATGGAGTATGGACTGACAGTCTGGAGTGAGTCTATCTATAGGCCCTCTGAGACATCTGCAGCAGCTGGGAGTGCAGTTACTGGGCAAACGTTCATTTTCTATAACAGAAGGGTGCAAAGAATAGCAGGATGTCATAATGAGAGAGAAGAAATGTTCAGAATAAGGGTGTTCTTCTCAGGGAATCACAGTAGTAGTATTACATTTGTGAAGAAGTGAACTCCATTGTTAAGGTCTGGACTGGTATAGTACTTATATAGCTCTTCCCCAGTCAAGCTGAGTGTCTGTAGTGAGATACAGAGCAAGATGGAGACCAAATAATTCTTACAATTAAGTAAACAAAAGTGTGTCTACAATGGAAGGAAATAGTTAATCTGTTAAAACACGCAGGAATATTTACTATATTCAAATTAAAGAGAACTGAAGTAGCACATGGTACAGTGCTGAAACCACCCCATTTTTACAGCAACAGATCTCCCTTTGAATGGATTTTCTTCTGAATTACCATATTAAGGTTATTTGCTCGCTGAAAACAAACATTCAGAGCAATCTGATGCCTGGAGTCTTTGGCTCACGGGAAGTACATAAAAGATATCATTATTTAAAAGTTTGCCCATGCCTATGAACTCTTTTGATCCATAGTTAAGTGGGTCAGTAGTGTCTGTGAAGGTTCTCAGTCATCCAGGTCACCGTAGTCTAGTCTAGACGTCTGGACTTCTTTAAGTTTCTTGAATACGTTTCACCTCTCATGCGAGAAGCTTCTTCAGTTCTAAGAACAATTGGTGGAGAGTCCCAGTTTTTAAGCCCTATGGGAGTGTCTCTAAGGCTACGTCCACACTAATGCGTTTTCCTTTGAAAACGCATCGTTTTCTCTCCGTTTTGGCCTCCCGTCCACGCTGAGACGGCGTTTTCCTCAAGGAAAAAGGCAGCGTTTTGAAAACGCTCTCGAAAACGCATACATTTCAAAACGGAGCTGCCCCGTCGCAGTGTGGACCCTCGAAAACGCAGACTTTCTAAAACGATGACGCATTTTAGTCATGTGATGCAGTCATGTGACCAATTAGGGCAGGGATAGCTCAGTAGGTAAAGTGGTCGCCCCATGATCGGAAGGTCGGCGGTTCGAATCCACTTAACGGCTACCCTGAGGTACCCCTGAGCAAGGTACCGTCCCTACACACTGCTCCCCGGGCGCCTGCTTAGTGGGCTGCCCACTGCTTCACTGAGTGAATGGGTCAAATGCAGAGAAAAACAAGTAATTTCCCCATGGGGATCAATAAAGTATCCATTATTATTATTATTATTATTTATTAAACAAAGATAGCAGAGTGCATTATACAGCAGTTGTTTTGATTGCTCTCAATTTTGACAGCCCTAAAAAAGATTAATATCGGTTTGTACATGCTCCAGATAGCTTTTCTTCAAATTCTTTAATTCTCACTCGCTTTTGCGCATTCGCAGGACTGGAACGTAAGCGTTTTCGGCTGTTTCAATGTGGACGCACAACTCTGTTAAAAACGATTGAAAACGCTAGTGTGGACGCGGTCCGTTTTTAGATGAAAACGCTGTTTTCAAATCTATCCGGGCTAGTGTGAACATAGCCTAAGAGGATCGTGGACCCCATATTGATGCTCTGCCTAATCACACGAGCAAGGTGTGAAAACGGGTGTGGATCACAATCAGCCATTGTGAGTCTTAGTCCCACCCTATCATTTACTGGGGTCAATGGTCCAGGATGTGAGTGGGCATTAAGGTGTCTGGGAAGGGATCTATAAACTGGATTATAGAAGGTCATTCACAGTGGACAGAGATGGCTTCTTTCACTCCTCTTTAAAATCATCTTCTCTTAAAATTCGTCTTCTCTTTCCAAATTGTGAACACCGGCATCCTCTAAAGAGTGACTTTTGTCCTTTAGATGCAGATTGGTTACATTGGTTTCTCCAATGTAGAGGTCTGAGCATTCCTAGCTGCACAGTGCAGCATACACTATAGAAACATAAAGAAGTCCAGACGGTTTTCTTTCTGAGCTCCTTAGATTACAATGACCTGGATGACTGAGAACCTTCACAGACTAAGCAAAGACCATAACATCACCATATTACCAGCCAACAAGGCTGTTGTTCTGAACACATGGATTATCACACAAAAATTATGACACACCTCAGTGACAACAATACCCATGAAGCCTTAAAACCAGACTCCACAAGCAACTACAAAAAGAAAGTTATCAGGTGCCTTCAAGAACCTGAAAGGCCCTACATATCATCGTCTATACCCAGGGGAAGCTATACCCTGTATTTACGGGCTTCCAAAGACAAAGTCAGACCCATTGTTAGGAGTTAATTCAGAACTTTCTGTTCATGTTTATAAAAGTTTGTAAAAATTGTAACTTTGATAAATATAACATTTTTATCAGTATTTGAAAATATACGGGTCTAGTTATACAGTAGCTGAATCACCACTAGTTCCCACACATGCAGGCATTTATTCTGATATATACATGAAAACACAGGAGTGCCTCTAAGCATGCACATATTATCCCATACATGCCTGCAGAGTGGCACACACAGAGCCCTTAGTTTTAAAATGCAATAGGTCTATATTTCAAAGGCCAAGGTCAGAACGGCCTGCACTCACCAGGAAGTTACACAGGAATGAGACCAATTAGAAGGCTGCCCAAAGGAGGTATTCAATCCCTCTTTTTCTCTGCCCCCCTCCCTTTTTGTCTCCATTCCTCTCTCAAATCCCACCAGGAATAAAGCCTCACATTGTCCTTGAAAATGATCCCCATTTTTATAAAAACCTAAAAACAATAAATGCAGATTTTTCTTTCCCTTGAATTTGACTGTTGGGTGCAGCTGTCATATGACTCTTTTCCCACAGCCAGGCAAAATGTGACTGCTTTACCCTTTCATTTTACTCACATCACACTCCCTCACAGTATACTCTGCTCTCTGGATCTGCCTCCCCTCTGTTTTTCCCAGACCTCGTGTAGCTCATTCAGTCCTTCTCTCCCTTCTTGTCTCTGTGTGGTTCACTCCCCCACACACGTACACACACACACACACACACACACACACACACACACACACACACACACACACACACACACACACACACACACACACACACACACCACACATGCAATATGATTCCCATGGTGGTTGGTCAGCATATGTCCACTGATAACAATGCGAGATGCTCAGCCTTGACTTGCAATGAACATCTGCTTACTCACTTTATAAACCAGTGCAGGCAGAGGTGACATGGTAAGTGAGGTGTTTTTTTTTAAAACATTGGATTGGTAAGGAATAATTCATCTTCAAGAAATAGAAGTTCAAAAAGTAAAAAAACCCGTCATTAGTAAATTTATTATCGTACACATTGCACTTTTTATTGCTAACACTGATGTGTTAAAAGAGTTGAATGAGTCACTTGGGGTATACACAAAAACACACGTGAGGAATCAGCTACACTGACACTGCCAAAAAACTATCAAAATCTGCCTACTAGCACCTATAATGTTTGGTGGTGAACATGTTTTATCATGTTTGTTCAACCTGCATACAAACAGAAGTACAAATGGAACAGTTTGTAATTTGACAAAGGGACACATGCAGGTTCTTAGTTCTTAATCAACTGTTCACTTTAACCTCGTAAAAATACCAACATATTATTAGGTGACATTTGAATATTCAGTAAATATCACTTAATTTTAACTGTTTATAACACCGTGGCACAGTGCACATATAGCATAGTCTGCATGGTATCAATCCAGTTGAGAGAAAATGCTTGCGTCAACACTATGCTTCAATAGCAGCAACTGGCAGAAGAACACTGTCATGGGCAATCTATGCTTTTTGAAAGAGTGACACTGATTGGGCACAGAACATCACAGCCTGGAACATAATACCACTAGTTCATCTTCAGTGGAGCAAAACATATGGTGAAATTAAGTGGACTAAAAATGCAGAACCTGCCTGTCAGAAGGTTGCTGGTTCAATCCCTGGCTCCTCAACTCTATGTGCCAAAGTCTAGCTTGGGGAAGACATTGAACCCTCAAAACCCTCAAACTGTGAGTGTGTCTGGGATGGCTAAACTTTATGCACTATTACAGCTTGGTAATAATGTGGTATTATTGGGGTAATAAGGTGGACACGAGCAAGATATTAGAAATACAAAGTATAGTAAGAATAGTAATAATGGGCCAGAAACAGGAGGTCCTAATATTGAAACAAATGTATACCTATGAGGCAAAACCAATTAATAATAGTATAGTGAGGATAACAATATAATAGTATGTTAGCAATATAATGGTAATATCTCTGCGTTAGTCTTTTTATAGTGAGACTTGTGGTAATAACACCATAATAACCAGGTAATACTGGATGATAATATAATATTAGCACACTGTTAACATATTATAATGCTCGAATTACTTTTAGTTTATGTCTGTAACATTTTTCTTTGCTCTAAGCTAATGATAAAAACGTTGTCTTTAATGTTGTGACTTATAACCAGAAAACGGTAGCTTCTGTTTAACAACCAGAAATTGGTTGCAAAATATAAAAGTGTCTGTTTCCATCTAATTCCATGTTAATAGCCTGTTAAAGATTATCTGGACACATGGGATAGGTTATGTGTAATAATCAGGAACCAGTTCTGCAAACTGCAAAACTGCTTGTTTCTATTAATTGCATTAATATAATAACAATTAATAAGGATTTTTATTTCATATTTGTAACTAAACATTAAATTTGATCATTTACCTTTTGCTGAAATGACTATAAGTTTGTGTTAAAATGACGAAGAAGAAAAATATGAGAAGGCACTGATAGAAAATTACCAGGAAAGCTTCAGCTTCCTAAAATATAAAATGTGAATGAAGCCAGGGCACTGCAGAACGCACATACTAAGAGCCAGTTAGAATGAAACTAACCTACTAAGCTGGTAATTTTTCATTTGCAAGAACAACACGTCACATTACTGAACTGTAAGAATTTAATCCCACTAAAACCCAGTTTCAGGTTTCTTACTCTCATTCTTCTAGAGGTGAAGGCAGCTTTACTGCTGACACAAACCAGACGTCATGACCCTGTTCCCAACGTGTCCAAACTCCCTCCCTGTACTCAACATCTCAGCTCTTCCTGATGTTTTTGTTGGCTGACGCTCTGTAGACCAACAAAGAAATGAATCAGCAGGTCAAAGTGAAAAGGAATCGGACAATAACGCCCCAATCAAAAGCATCAAAGCCATTTTCTGAACTGAATAGAGAAGCTTGGATGGTGATTTGACTACCTTTCAGTGGTGCACTCTGAGAAAAGCCCTGGAAAAACAGAGAAACAAAAGCAAATGGATGATGTGGATTCACGTTGCTCTGTGGCATCACAAAAGCGAGTTTGTTCTTATAAACTTTACTGGCAGTGACTGGATACATTCATAATGTCAAGTGGAGGATGGGAATGGGTGAAGAAAGGCCAGAAGGGAGGGATTCACAGAAAAGAAAACGATGGTGTGACGTTCAGTTTAAAAGTTTTAACTCAATAAATTGTATGGGAAGGAAAATGTAGGATTGGGTTAAATGCTGCATCAAGACAGATTTACTAATCAACTTAAACTTTCATACTCATTTTAGACAACTGGATAAAAAGTGAATAGTTTACATAACAGAAATCAGAAATCATACTTATTCTATCTTTTTTCAATCCACAGTGGTGTTTAGATGTTTGGATGCATTTTTTGAGGTCAACAACCATGCAAGCTTCTGAGGTCAGCTGTCAATACTGGGCAACATCATGTTTGTCTGGTGTGAAAGATATGTTATCATTGCTTTGTAGTACTGTGAAAAGTTTCACATGAGTCAAAACAGTGAAAGGGCTTTGAAGATCCCCACAACGTCTCACGTTTTCAAGATGTTCCAGCATCTCTTTCTGTATAATCTTTGAGCCACAGGGATGCTGTACTGATGTATCAGTGAAATGGTGGTAATGACTGACACAGTAGTCCACCACTCAAGCCAGTTTACAAAAACTGAGATGCATGACAATCCAAAAACAAGCATGATGGACACCAGCAGTTGTGACATCACTTTTGCTACATAGTGCATTTTTGCAAAGACAAAAAGTGAACACGAACTAGGTGTAAGTCAGTAGACAAGATGATGGGTTACAAGACAAGTCAGCAGAGGACTTGAAATTTTTGGTTGATTAGCACTTCATAAAATATAAACATAGTGCTAAAAACAGCAGTATAACTTTTTAACTTAAAAAAAAACCCATTTCAGCTTTTAACTTAGTTAACAGCCTATGTGTGATTCAAGTTTCACCTTCATTTTTTTGAGCAGCATAGTTCAAATTGGCTATATTTCTTTTTTCATCTTCTACAGGATACAGGAAATATGGCGATTATTCTATTACCACTTATCTAAACTGCTTACATCTTGTTGTCAGGTGCTGCCTTCAGTCTCAGATCATTTGGGTCCAGACACTAAGTCTGGACAGTGTCTGGAGTAAAGGCCCTCCTACGGAGCTCCTCTTATAGGTCACATCCTGTCCAAAGGGGGAGAAAGAGAGGGCTCCTCTTGCCGTGGGAGGTGGTAGGCTGGAGGTCAAAGATCACGGCTGCTTTCTCAGGTTTCAAAGCATGCTGGGGGCTGAGGTTGCAGGGTCACAGCAATAGTTTAGCTCTAGTTAGGGCTGCTGTGTATTTGTGGGTAACAATAATGGCTTCCACAATTAAACACTAAAAACTGAAGCACTTATATCCTCTGCTGAAAGATGGTGATTGTCAGGGTAACTTTTGGTTTTGGGAGATCATGTGGTCTGTCTATGGGGGCTCCTCACCTCCTGTGTAGTGCACCACATGCTCAAACAGTGATTTTAGTGTATGTTGTGTTGTTACTGTGAGATTACTAAGCAATCAATCATTGAGGGCAGCTCTATGTTTGACTTCAGTGGACAAACACGGTCCCAGTGTGAGCTCACTGTTGGGAATAAAAAGGCTATTAGGTCTGGAAGATTTGGAAGTGTGTGCATGTATGGTTGTTTGTGTATGTAGGGGATTATGGTAGAAAGTGGGCTGATAAATCACATTTTGTGGTTTGAAGAAGAAGAAGTGTAAAACAACAGAACGCCAGGATAAAAAATGAGAAAAATTACATATATAAATAAATAAATCAGTGTGTTATGAAATTTGGGGGTGGAGACTTGGCGAAGAAGAAATTAAAAAAAAAAGCCAGTGGGAGGTCAGAGAGAGAAGAAAAGGTAAAGGTCATTCTGGTGGTCAGCAACTGAAGAATAAGGCATTGTATTTTTTTGTATTCAATGGAGAAATGAATGCATATATTCAGAAGTGGGATAAAGGGCGATTCTAGAAAGAGAGAAGAATAGGGGGTGAAAAAGGGAGTTAGTGTGGGTGCAGAAGAACAAAATAAAAGGAAGACAAGCGCAAGTCTGCCAAGACTGATGAGATTAAAGACGGGGAGAAAAGCACAAATCAAAAAAGCTGCAAGAAAAAAAAGGGCGAAGAAGAAAAAGTACGTCAAATGTACAAGCTGAATCCTGTTGTCATCCAGTGAACTGGAAATATGCTCCACTGTACAGGCACAGAGAAGTGGAGCACTTCTGCAGGTGTTATCTCAGTTACTGATAAAGAGCTTTAGGCGCAGCATGCCGTGAGGTAGGGAGACTGGCCGCATAGGGAGAGAGGGACGTGCTTACATAACTGGCCCCGTAACTTCCAACAGCTGGCTTGGCCCGGGCTTGCAGCACTAAACTCTGAGTGGCTCGAGATTCAGATTTCATATGTCTATCGGTGAGTACATTAGAGCAGAGTGAGGAACAAAGTGTCCCTGGCCATGAGAGATTCTGTTTCCTGTCAGTATGTATCTCCTTAGGCTGAGCGGGAGAGCATATGTGTTGATGAAGCGCCAAGAACTGAGGAAAAAGCCACGTTAATTTGCTGATCCACTTATTTATTTCAAATAGTTTGGAGCAAATGATGACACAAGGTAACACTTCCAAGCTCAGCACTCTTATCAATCTTTAAGAAGTTTCAACATGAAGTAAACTGTGTATCTTTGATGAACCATGAAAGATGTGTATCAGTAGCCAAGATGAAGAAATGAGAAATGAAAACTGGGGCAAAGAAAGTGATTCCATTAAACCTGCAACAGTGTTTCCACAAGATTCATTTTAAACTACAAAGACTGAAGAAACAATCAGAGCTGTTTTTTTTTTTGTTTTTTTTAAAAACATGCCTCATTGCCTTTCATCCTGTGACAGTCGGGTTTGACTCCAAACCCTGAATTGGATTAGAAAATGGATGGCTGGAACTTGCCTTATTACCTTGTTAGGGTGAAGGGATCTCAGCTGTCATATTTAAAACAATACCATATTTTCCTCTACTAACACTACCCATGCTCCAGTGTTGGTTGATCTTTTTGTGCTGCTTGCAAGCTGATATACTTAATCATGTTAGGAAGAGTAAAACAAATGTAGAAAAAAAAACTATAGTCATTCTAGCTGGTTGGCAGGCATGTATAATTCAGCTTTTGTTTTTATAATTGAGATGCTTTTGAAATTAAAATACTTTCATAAGGAGTTATAGGTGCATGAATGCTAAAAACAGGTCATTTTAACCCAGCTGTGGCCCCCAGCTTTGTGGAGTCTTTCACAAACTGTTCATGTTGAGTCTGAGACTGCAGAGGGTCCCAGTGCTGTGGAAGACATCATGCCAGTGGCCCCCAGGATTACAGGCCTGTGGCACTGACCTCCCACGTCATTAAGACCCTGGAAAGACTCATCCTGGATCAGCTGCGACCCATAGTCAGACCACATCAGGATCCCCTTCAGTCTGCTTACCAGTCCCGTCTCGGAACAGAGACGCCATCATCTATCTGCTCAATCGTGTCTACACCCATCTGGACCAGCTGGCGAGCACTGTGAGGGTCATGTTTTTTGACTTTTCCAGTGCTTTCAACACCATCAGGCCGACCCTCCTGGGTGATAAGCTAACAGCGATGCAGGTGGATGCTTCTCTGGTGTCCTGGATTGTTGAGTACCTGACAGGAAGACTACAATATGTACGTCTCCCACAGTGTGTGTCTGACAAGGTAATCATCAACACAGGGGCACAACAGGGGACTGTCCTCTCCCCCTTCCTCTTCACCCTCTATACCACAGACTTCAGCCACTGCACAGAGACCTGCCATCTTCAGAAGTTTTCTGATGACTCCGCGGTGGTTGGATGCATCAGCAGGGATGATGAGACAGAGTACCGGGCTGTGGTCGGCTCCTTTGTCACGTGGTGTGAGCAGAATCATCTGCAGCTCAACGTGGCAAAGACCAAGGAACTGATCGTGGACTTCAGGAAGACCAGGAAAACCTTGACCCTTGTTTCAATCAAGGGGGCCAACATGGACATTGTGGAGGACTATAAATAGACAATAAACTGGACTGGGTTAAAAACACCATTGCACTTTACAGGAAAGGTCAGAGTTGTCTCAATATTCTAAGGCGGCTGAGGTCCTTCAACATCTATTGGACAATGCTCAGGATTTTCTATGAGTCTGCTGTGACCAGTGCTATCCTCTGTGCTGTTGCATGCTGGGGGAGCAGGCTGAGGGTCGCAGACGCCAACAGACTTAATAATGCCAGTAATCTTATGTGGATGAAGCTGGATTCCCTTAAGGTGGAGTCGGAGAGGCAAATGTTGTCCAAGATAAAGACAATGTTGGATGATACCTCCCACCCACTCCATGATATAGTGGCCAGTCACAGGAGCACGTTCAGTGCGAGACTGAGATTACCAAAAAGCACCACTGAACGACACAGGATATCATTCCTGTCTGTGGCCATCTCCCTGTACAACTCTTCCATCTAATACACTGTAAACACTGCAATAGTTACATGCTTTTTGCACACGCTCTTTTCTACTTTGTAATATTCCTGTTGAATATTACAGATGTTCTTGATATTTAGTAGTAATCACCTCTGTTATTCCTTGATATGTTATTTATACTGGAGCAACTGGAACCCACATCATTTCCTTAGGGATTAATAAAGTATGCTGATTCTGATTACTAGGTGGCTGGGTTGCTATAAAATTGAATTGAACTGATGTCATGCACAGATTGCTCAAGAGTTGTTTGCCATATTGGATGTAATAACAATGTGTATTCCCTAATTCGTTGGCAGTGGTTCTTGGAAGTTTGTTGCTGCTGCCTATTGCAAAGATGGTGCTGTACCAACAACCTCTCTGTGATTGCTTTGGTTGCTAGAAAGCCACAGTTGTCTCTAGTTTTTCCTGTTTGTTGCAAATATTCACAACTAACCGAGCGGTACTAAAACTTAAAAATATGTGCTGGAAACTGGAAATAGAGACTACCTCAGAAAGTTGTACCTCAGAGCTGCGGCCAACATCTTTACTTGAAAGAAGAAACTCCTCCAGTTCGGCTTGAGTTGCACATTTAACAATTTCAGCTAAGTCCATTCACACTATGACTGCAGCAATTTGCTAGACAACAAAGCAATCACAAGGAGGTTTCTGCCAACCAGTTGGGGAATAAATGTTTTTCTCTAGCCACAGGTGGTTGCCAGCAGGTCACTGACCTGTAAGCTTGCATGACTGGGACTTTAGCAATAATTTTCCCAGCAACTGCCATCAACCAACTGCAGCTGGGAATATTCATTTTTTCTGGGTAGCCAGATGGTCACTGACAGGTCTTCAAGCCTGTGTGACTGGGGCCTTATTCTCTTGATCCTACATCATCACCATTATTGTCACAAGTCCAAAATGGTCAACAGGTTAATGTGTCTTGGTTAGTGGTCATGTGCCAAACAGTAGTGACATTACAATTTATCATTATGATAGGATCAAAAATATTAAACTCTAAAAACCATAATTGTCACCTTCATGGAAGAACTAGAGGAAAAGTGAGGTGATGATCACACTCATTAGCTTTTGTGTGGTTGATGTAAACTTTTGTCCCACGTGCCACACGCCCAGGGATCACCAAACAGGGTGGATTTTTCTCCCAATGACCTAGAATATCTTTTAAAATCCATCTGATATTCTAGTCTGTTAAAATACTTTTGGACTAACCAGCTAATGGGCCATTCATATGTGGAGCTAGACTGGCTAAAGAAACAAAGGTTTGGTTTAAATCGGAAAAACACAAAGCTAGCACAGGTTTCCACATATTGAATCATCTTTTGCTGGCCCGTTCCATCAACCCAACTTCCTCTCTCTGCTGCCCTTTAAAAGCATGATTTCCTCTTTTGTCCAGATGGACATGAGTTTCGTGGGTTTATCACTTATCACTTAACACATTTAGTGATACACATCTTCCATGTGTGGAAAAAAAAAGATCTTTCCTCTACACCAAAGTACACAATGGTCCTGCAGTGACGTTGAGCTGTTCAGACCAGTAATAAGTCACAACGCTGGGTAAATAATTAGCTTTCATCCCAGAGATTATCAGTGATCACTAAATCCGTGGACTAACTTGTTTGACATTTGTTTACTTTAGGAATAAATGTACTCTTTTGAAGATAATGTCAATCCCGCATGGACGTTTAAGAATGGTCAGTAACTCATATGTTATCTGAGGTGACTTTGTTCTGTGTAAATCAGTCAAACTGAAAGCTATTGGAGTACTAAACTATAATACAACACCAAGGCCAGGGGAAACAAGGCATAAATGAGTGTGTATGCATATAGACACACAAACACACACATGCCCTGCAGTCTTATCTGTCCCATATGAGAGATCAAAGCGCCACAGGCTGCGAGCAATCACACAGAGAACAGGGAACACCAGAAAAATAAACTGATAAGCAGGTGATAGAGGCAGCAGAAAAAAAGAGGAAGCGCTGGATAATGTGAAATAAAAAAGCCAAAGTATAGAGAGAGACAAGGAAGAACAGACGAGAAAAATATATTCACACATGTCACGGAGTAAATGAGGTCATTATACCCATGAGCAGTTTCTACAGAGGGAACAATGCATGTCTCTGTAGGCCAATCACACAACAGAGACAAAGTGGGCTGCAGCTGTGAGCCAATCATAACCTCTGTTAGTGACATCAGCCATTCAGCTGGATCCAAAACAGGGAATATGATCAACTCAGGAAAGAAAAAAGGCTCCTCTTTGAAATCAAAACCTTATTGAGTTAAACCCCAAACTCTGTGCTCCTGTGCTCCAGTTTCATCACCACTTACTGTTCACAGGCGGGACTACTTTTCATGCCCCAGATACAATTTGAGACTATACACTGAAAGCAAGTACAGTCGAGGTGACTCGAGGCACTAAGCAAACAGCAGATGTTCACCTTACGAAAAAACGTTAGTGGCTTCTGAACTCTTAAAAATATAAATTTTCTACAGCTCGCCTAGTAATGTTTACCTTTGAACCTTTGAGAAAACAAGATGTTCTGACATAACTCGAGTCAATTATTAACAGCAGCCATCAATGGAAAAAAAGCTTCTATTGTGCAGCAGAGGTGGAGATAAGAAAAAAGATATGAGGCCGCTTCTGTCATCTCATTCTATCTGAAATTGCTTAATTACATTTTGAGCTGTGTTTGGCTATAAAGTTTGAGGAATGACATTACATTACGTGCAATTACATGCTCTGACTTTTGAAATACACCACAAAAGCCACATAAGCACATACACACAGGTGTGTTTTTAAATGAGGCAATAAGCTGCATTTATAGTACTGTTCAGTACTTCAGTACATTCACAACTCCTAGAGTCAGTTGCTTAAACATAAAATTGCAATAATAACATAAAACCATTCATTATTTTTTATATTTTAAAGCTCAATGACACAGCAATAATAATCTACTAAAAATAGTCTAGGCTTGAAAATCAGCTAAAGAAAGAAAGTGAGTCAAGATCTCTTCTGTGATGACTTTCCTGAAGACTTTGTGTCAAAGGACACATTTATGGTAACAGTTTATGGTAACTTGGATTATTCTCCATGCTTTCTTGTGTGTCTAGTTATTGGTCTTCAGCCACATTGGCACTCTAATGTTATCTGTGTAGAAACCAGTGCTTTAAGCTAAATGCTAATGGTGGGCATGTGGTTGAGAAAAATAATGTGAATAACAACTAAGCACATATTTATTACATAGTCATAGCATTCCATAGCATTAAGATTATAAGTGTGCACTTAACTGGAAATGCACTTGATTATCTGATTTGATTTGGGAGTTTGCTGGTCTGAAGTCTTCAAGTTTGTGTTGGCACAAGGCCACAATCTTCCTAGGAGTGGATCCCCCAGCAAATTCACCCCCAGAGTAAGCTAGTGCAACGCTCAGAGAAACATAAAATAAATAAAAAACAAAAAAATAAGAGCTACATTTCAAACTCTACAGGCCTCAGTTAGCATGTTAAATATTAAAGATGATGACAGTTTGAACGGTTGGGAATGGTTGCCATTAATAAATCTCTACTTTTCTAGAAAGAACATGGCAAGACGACTTAGGTTTGCAAAGTTGCATCTGAACAAACCACAAGACCAAAGGATCAATGTTCATTGGACAGACAAGATCAAAGGGGAGATGTCTGGCCATAATACACAGAGTCGCGTTTGGTGAAAAGCACAAAAAACACATATCCGTTGTTAAGCACAGTGGTGAAGAGGCACTGATTTGGGCTTGTTTTGCAACCACAGTACCACAGTACTCCTCGGTACAGTTGTGAAACAGGAGAATGATCCCAAGTAAGCAAGAATCTACATAGAAAAGAATCAACGTGCGGCTATGGCCCAGTCCACAAACTTAATTGAAAAGTTGTGGCAGAAAACTGTAAATCTCAATGAGTTAAAGAAACATTGTGAAGAAGAACAGGCCAAAAATTCTCCACAATGTTGCGAGAGATTGATAAAGTCAAACAGAAAACAATTACCTCAAGTTATTGCTGCTGAAGGTGGTTTAACAAACTAATAAGTCAATGGGTGAACTTAGTTCGTCACAGGACTGCACAGAGTTCATCATGTGATAAACAATTTTTATATGATTGTAGTAAGGCTGCTTACAATTATGCTAATATTGAATGGTACTGAGCTAACTTTGCTAAATAGGACAGTTACCTAATTCTTCAAGAAGTAATTTTTTTAACAAAGCATTAATACTTAAGATGTAACATGTTAGATCTTAAATTTTGCAACTAACTGGTCAAAATTAGTATTAAATATAAAAAATGTTTTTATAAAGTAACAACACTCAAAAAAAATCAGGAAAGCACAAATTATTACAGATTATTTTATTGGAATACCTTAAATTGTCATGGAAATCTGTAAACTAAAACTCAACGTGTCATCACAACCTATATGGTCTATCCACCTGGGACAATGAATTTAATCAGAACTTTAACTGTCGCTGTTGGCCACAGAGTTGTATTATTTCCTGAAGTTTAATTACAAACCATTTTAGATCTATGTCACTTCAAACCAAAAATATCTGTCTCATATTGGTGGTAGGTCTAAAAGTGAGGAGATTTTTGCTGTCTGCTTTATAACTTTCATGACATCCCAACCTTTTTGCTGTTCGTTCTGCTGGCTTTGCTAAAAATGAGATGAGGTTCTCATATAAAAAGCATACAGTTTAAAACCCCAATAAGGTTGATGAAAATAATAATTATTCGCAGAGTGGACTGAAACAAGGATAGAGGACTGTACCATTTCTGACAAATTGCTGTTTAAAAAAAAAAGAATTTATTGGGCTATTTTTTTAAAGTTATCCTCAAGATGTGAAAGAAGCTGGAGGCAAATACAGTGTACATGTGTAAGTGCATACATGTGCATGTCCAAACAGTTTGCCTGAGACAAAGACACATGTTCTACAGACTACAGGACAGATGTTCTGAAGGCAGAGATGGGCCTCTTTATAGCAAAACACAGAGCTGTTCAAAGAGGCCCTGCTGACCCCTGGGACAGAGCGACTCAATTAGCTTCCCATAATGAGAACGCACTGTGGGGGGTGTTTATATAAGCTTATTAAAACATAATCCTAGTTGCTGCGCCATACTGTAGCATGCCAGACAGGCCACTCCTGCAACCAAGTGTGAGCCAACAGCCGGCTGGTGGGTTCAGTCATCAGAAATAAGGAGAAAAAATAAAAATATTATTCGTAAACCTATACATTAAAGCTTCAGCAAATAATTTAGATAACATTTAAAACTTCCTATTCAACTAGAGGTACAGTGATGAGAACGTCTTTGCAGTCCTTTGTCACAATCACATAAACACCTAACACTTTTAGTTTTGTGAACATATGAGGACAAGTCACTGAAATAACTGAGGTCTAAAAGTGATTTCTGTCAAGAATAATGAACTGTACTCAATCAATATCTTTTAATCGGGCCCCAGACATATTGCATCGCATTACACAAGCTTGGGCAACAGTTAATCCTAAAGACAATGTACAAAGTGGACCACAGTCCACATTGCTGAACCCCTTCTCAACCCACAGACCCGATTAACATGGTTAATGTCTTTCAGTAATCCCACCCCGTGGGCTGAGCTCCAGTCATTATGCTGGCAATTGCGTTTGGGGGGGTACCACAGAAATCCTTCATCAACTGAAAGACATCAGAACTGATTACTGATCTACACTTTCATGTGGAGTCAGAGTTCAGTTGTTACCTAAATGGTTCTTAGAAGTTATGTAAGGAGGTGTGCTCACGGGGTTGTAAAGTTCAGTAACCTTTTGAGGTTGTTACAGCTGAAGGAGGCTACAGCTGACCGGGCCACCCATTTCACACCATTAGCTCACCCAGTGTTGGTTTGACAGAAAGCTGAAAGTTTCCATTTCCAAGAAGAAGTGCTGCTAGCTGGAACCATTAAGTAATCATACTCTGTATTTGAGTTCAATGGCATAAAAAATCTGCGCTGTTTAAGCTCTTTCTGATTTTTTTTTTTTTAAAAATGTCTAGAAGGAGTGGTTTGACAGTATAGGAAATGCACTCTCTTGCCAAGCTAGAAGAGAAGATTGTTACAACTCTCATCACCGTCTATCCAACATGATGCTGAGTTAGCACAGCTTAGCTTAGCATGAAAGCAGGAAATAGCTACTCTCTACTTTACTGTGTTAGAGTTGAATAGTATTCATTGCTACTAATCAAACTTAAGTGTAAAGGGAATGTTAGCATGCTAGGTTAAGTCATAAATCGTCTGCGTCCTCTTAAACGGACCCATGCCAAACCCATGCTTTGAAGCTTTGTGGCAGAGTTTTCTTTGGTTTCAGTTTACTTTGATATTATTACTGTTATGAAATTTCACAAACTCACTAGTTGCAATGTTGGCATCCTATTAAAGCCTTTCATCGAGCTCTTTATAGCAACAGTCTATTAATGGGACTAAGATCTACTGAATTCAAAGAATATAAGTGCTATGGCCTATTCCTTTTATCCATATACTATAGATCTAAAAGCTTGCTAAAAACCTGCTCTACCTCCTGAGCTACAGCCACCCGCTGACTAATACTGCACAGTCTCCTTCAGTTGCTAAATGAAATAAAGTATGTCCACAAGTTTAATTAGTGTCACAGTTTAGTCAAAAGCTTTTTTCAGGTGAACGTGGGATCATGAAAAGACAGAATTAGACACTTTGAGATGGTCGGTGAAGACCGGACCTTACTCATGTCTGTATGAAAAACAGGGTGAGGGGTGGATTAGACTTGATGGACACTGCATGCTCATATACGGCAGTTAATTGTCAATCACAAGCTAAGCCATTGTGAAGCAAACTCGGTTTTATCCTTCTTTTTAGTCGTTTAAAAAATTAACAAAAAGTTGTCTTAAAAAAGACCTAAAACTAGCAATTGAGACCACATAGAGTTTAGTCAGGTCACTGATCTGACTTTTGCACAACTAGATGTCTCTTTGCTCCCAGAGGAATCTTGACTTGCTGAGCATGAAAGAGAATACAGATTAAAGGCACTTTTGCACTGGCAAGAGAAACTGAGCAGCTTTTTTGGACTGAACCCAATATTTGCCATAATGGGAGAAATCTGATTGAGCAATGAATGTTAGTTTGACTTCTTTAACCAGTGACCATGCATGGGCTCCATTGCATGCACAGATTATCAGTGAATGATAATATTTTGTGAGTTCCACATGACTTCCATAATCTTCATGGGTTTGGCTCATTGACGTAATCTTTTTATTTACATTTTGTAACACAAATCCCCCCACATATGTTCATACTGAGCTCTTCTGGTTTATGCAGTAAAATACGTATTGCAGTCTAAATTAGCAGAAAGACGTGCGCTTGGACATTCTTACAGCCGCAGACAATAACCTGAACTTCCAGCAGGCAGGTAGATATTACAGTCAAACACACAAGCCACAATGCTAAATCACAGGACGTTTTGCAAGACAGCTGCCTTGCTGAGACACAACAATGGGGTTTCATACTAAAATATCGGTGGAAAGTGGAGCCGTGCTAACTATCATAATTAGACCACTTGGCATAACTCCTGCTTTAGTTTCACTCATTCTGAGGCCGGACAGCATACTCATCTGCAGCCTGCCAGGCGACACAGACTCTCTTTTTAGTCACCTACCCTATCATTAGCATTTCTAAACAAGTACAAGATACCTACCTAACCATCCTTCTCTGCCATTGTTGTAGTGTGGTGTAGACACCCAGCTATATATGGCAGGAAAGGGCTATTTTAGTCAATTATAATCATCTGATCCTGCAAAGTTAAAAGTCTTGGTTCCCGACAAAACCTCTGAGGTTTCTGAATCTTTGAAGCGTTTTCCAACAAAAATGAAGTTTTAGTTCATTTTAGAGAGAACTGCTTACCTCGCAGAATAAATTACTGGTGATAAAACATGCAGCAGTTCTTCACTGTTGTTTTCTGTCAGGTTATCTCATGGTTAATGATCACTTACTGTATATTACTTTTACAGTGCTATAAGGTGATTTGAGTCAACTACATCTAGTGTAATGATTCTTAATTGAGATCCGACTGATAACAATAGTGAAAATGCTATAAAGGGGACTAGAGAGGGGATATTTTACTTTTGAAAAGATAGAGGAAACACACATAGAGTTGTGTTTGTTGTTCTGATCCTCATTGTGGCAAACAAATAAAACCCTGTGTGTAAACCTCTACATTTGGATCAAATTTCTCTTTTAGGAGAAAAAAAACGTCTATTCATGCTCTGTAGTAACCACTAACCTCAGAAACATTCCCCTGCCCTCTACCACGTGACCACGTAACACAGCTCCACAGAAGAGTCAACAACAAAAGCAGGTTAAATATTTCACATTTTATTTAGTTCCACTCATAAAACCCAAAGAACTTCTCTCATGGCAGAATCAGACACAAACTGAAACAATCATACGGAGCCCATTTAGAGTTGGGACAGCACAGACAAAGACCGAGTCACTTATACTGTATCTGTACAAGCAGATTTATCCTGATGACATTACAAACATCAAATGATCACTATGTAACATACATAACGGCGTGTGAGATCTCATACATCTGCTGTGTATTGCTGTTGATCAGTTATTGGCCCAGAAAGATCAGATAAATAGACAGATGAATGAAAGGCTTCTGAAAAATAAGAAGCAAACACAGAATCAGTCTCTTTGGCGATTTCACCTCATTTACTGCATAATCTCAAAAGTGGAGAGAGTTTGGTTTTATACTGACTGACAACGAAAGACCCTTTGATCATCCAAAGCAGTGAGCGGAGCAGCTAAGAGCCTTTACCTGCTTGGATCCTACTTTTGAAGAAGGATTTCCACTCTTTCACTGGTCCAAAGTCCGTTGCATGAAATGTGGATAATACAACCAAGGTACAGTGGTATAACCCATGTATTGCTGCAACATTGTAACAGTAACAAAATGTCATGAAGTCGAACTGGCTTTAACATTTCGGAATCAGTCAAAGTGAAAACCGATATTGCTAAATCTTCCATAAACCTACAGCAGAGATGTGTTCTCCAGATTGTGTTGGTTGGATGATGATCGGTATTTGATCTTTGCCATTAATATTTTGCAAAATCAATCTATTGGTAAAGGAGCTTAATGGCCAATTAACAGCTGTGACAAAACTACAACAGCCTGTAGCACAACACACACCATTCAAAACGGTCATACACATCCTGGAGATGTCATCATCATTCCATTAAAAAAAATTATACTCATATACATTTGATTGTAAATTTTTAAAAGGATGAGTTAAATCTGATAAACTACAGAGCCTATTTTTAGAAGCTATTTGACTCACAGATGCCTCTCATTTAGGAAAAAGTGCAGGGCTTGCAATGTTTAATTTGGGCTTTTAGGCGGAGCAGTTCACGCTTTGAATTCAATAAAACAAAATTGAAAAGAAAATCGGGAAAAAATCTATCACAAGTCTTGAAATCCGAGTTACAGTGTAGATCAAATGAAATAATATACTTTGATAAAGAAATGAACCAAATCATAAAAAAGAAAGAGTATATTTTTAATATGCGATATCATCACCTTAACGACCCCCAAGTCAGCTGGAATTCCTTTGGACAAGTTCTGTATGATATGCAGTCCATGAGCCGTAACACTTTCCTAGTGCCATAAGTTTTGGTTCCATGATGGTCACAGTCACATTTTACATACCGGCTCTGAAGAGCAGACAGTGGTTACAACCTTATACTGTCTCTTAGGCATCAACATAGGGTCTTTTCTGGTCAAAGTAAAACCATCAAATCCTCAAACAGCCATATAGCTTAGCCAGGTGCCCCTGCTGAACTGTTGCTCCATCGAATTAAAGTCACAGTAGGTCATTTGAGGCCGTCCATGTGAAAGTAACAAGGAGTCCTTACATCCAATTCAACACTCCCAAATACGTCAGCAGTTCCAGTTTTACATCAGTTACAGAAATATTATCTCCTTCCCCCCTACTGGACGCACACATATTTCTTCCACCAGGCCTTGGAGAGCATCTTCATCTTATCGGCTGTGCTGCGGACCTTCCTCTCCCGCCGCGCTCGCCTATCAGACTGTCGCAGTCCCACAGAGATGGCCACATCAAACACCTCCTTCAGATTCTTTTGTGTCAGTGCCGAGCACTCAACGTACGTCACAGCCCCGATTTTTTCCGCCAGCGCCCTGGCATCTTCCTCCGGCACCGGCCTCTCCCTCCTTCTTGCCAACTCGATTAGCACTTTGACGTCCTCCCGCAGGTCGCACTGCGTCCCTACGAGGATGATGGGCGTGAGGGGGCAGCGGCGGCGGATTTCGGGGACCCACTTCTCCCAGACGTTTTGAAAGGAAGCGGGGCTGACCACGCTGAAGCAGAGCAACAGGGCGTCTGTCCGACTGTAGCAGAAGTGGCGGAGTTTGTCGAACTCATCCTGATGGAGAAGAACAAAGAGAGAAATTTTATTTTATATATATATATTTTAACATATGTCTGGTTCAGAGTCTTTATTTTGATTTGAGCCACCTCCCTTCACTCTGACCACACACGGATGCACTTGAACACACTCAAGTACTGTAACATCACATCACAGGAAAGGGAGTGGTGCCAGTAACTGTTAAATAACAAACCGTCTCAATAGTGTTTATATTGCGCAAATATTCAGAACAGACAAATCCTGCCCACACATTTATACCATTTGCAGTAAATCTCTTAAATTGACACTTTGGAGCCACACAACTTTAACTTACATGGGCCTCCCACATCCTTGAGTACACAGATTAAGGTTGGCAGTAACTTGACTCAGACCTCTCCTTTTTTTCCGTTTAACTCCATCCTTTCCAACACATATCTCTTAATCCTTATTTAACTAAACAATGCCACAAGCCCGCTCTCTGCCCTTTAAAACACAATTAAAATGTGCAGAAAAAAAATATCAGCAGTTTCCACATGTGGATTTGAGGCCCAGCACATGCCGCTTCTGAGTTTGACACACACAAGGTCTGGCTGCGCTTTGTGATCTGATGACGTAGGCCCATCTGCAGAATATACACACACGTATCAACATCTCTGAGTGAGGAGCGACGTTGTTTATCAGCCCTGGAAGTGTCTGCTATCATCTTTTTCCAGACCTTCTGTGTCTTTCCATCTCTCCTCGCTCTCTCCTCTCTCATCTCAACGTTTTTGGCACACCCGACCAGTCTCTGGTTCAAGCTCTCCCCCCACCCTCGTATAGAATTGCATCACTACAGTAAGTGTTTGTAGAGTTTTATCTAGTTGAATTTGCCCCAGCTTGTCTGCATGCGGATGCGTCTGCGTGTATGTGTGTGCAGATTTAAGGCCGTGAACAGCTCAGAACATGCTGTGAGGTTTTACACGTATTAGGGATTTACTCAAATGCCTCATTCCACTTTATAGCCAAACTGTCTTTGATTCTATGCAGAACTGGCAGTGCCCTCGCAGCGGCTGTGAATGTCAAATATGCTGCTCCCAGGGCAGGGTTTGACTGTAGTGGGTTATGAAACAACCACCCAATGCCCCAGAGAAACAGAAACACTGTTTCACAACATGTTCTTTCCAAGATTGGCCTATCAACATAATAATGAGTCAATAAATTTACCTGGCAAGCTCTGTGTAGCACAGTTCATTCACCTTAGTAACTGACAGAAAACAGTTCACAACTAATTATAATTTTATAACCAAATGACGTTTAACCGATTATTTGTTCCATCGTTTCAGTGCCTCAAATATAGTGAGGATGAGTCTGCAAATGTACTCAAGATTTTTTTTTAAATGTCTTTTTAAACATTAGCAGCATGCAAGGACCCTAATATGTGCTATTAAAAACTATTCCTGCATAACTCTGCATATGACACTGCAACCAAGCAACGGCGACTAATCAACCAACATGTGAGAGTTATGTAGAGCAAAGGCCGAGAAGCATGCAGGCACTGTATGTCAATGACCTGCGTAGAGTGGTAATGCAATGTGTTTGTGTGCAAACTCACCTGTCCCGCAGTGTCACACAACTGTAGTCTGACTGGGCTCCCATCCACCTGAACCACAGCTGCAGATACAGAAAGGGACAGAAAGAAAACAAAGTGAGTCACAGGTGACAGTATGAGTTTTAAGGCTGTGTATGTACCCCCACCTGACACTCGAGTTAATGCACACACACACACACACAGCTACTAACCGCAACACTCTCAGCAATAAACAAAACCCTTACAGTTTAAAAAACAAAAAAGACTCCCCGCTGCCGCCTGTTCTGCTCTTCCAGCTCGCAAATGGCCTTGCTCAGTCTCGCCCACCCACTCTGCCAGTTACCGTTCAGACCGTAACACTTTACTGTCGCTCAGACCGCTCGGTGGGCTTTGTTCTGTGCTGTGTTTTGGCAGAGGCCAGTCAAAGGTTGTCTGATGGTGTGTCTATGTGTGTGTGCATGGGGGTAAAAACAAAGCAGATTTTGTTTATTTAGTGACTCTCTTCCAATTGGCCTCATTTCCAGATTGGAAAAGGGAGTGAGTCATCTCACAGTGAGTTTCATTACAGGGCCATTTATTCTATTCAGAAAACTGAACACAACGCAGAGCAGCAGGCACATGGAAACATTTACAATAGGCCTGGAGCGTGTGGTTGGTCATACCACCTGATCAAAGGGTTTTGCTGGAACTATTCATATAGGAGGACAGCCGTCAGAACACCCTGCTTTCACAGATGCAAAGGGGGGGAAGCGCGGGAGGACACATAAGAGAGATGCCATTGGGTAATCATTTCCTAATACCTGACATATGATACTCCTTTGATTTTCTCATCCAAAACTCCTTATTGTCCAGTCTCCTAGCCTCCCGCTTCTCCAAGTCTCTGCCACCTGTGGCATTGTGTAACTGCTCAGAAATCAGCTTTCAAGGGAACGCTCTGATTCCAGGCACTGAAAAATGACATCACTATTAAGGGCCCCAACTGCACAATCACTCTCTGTCAGGCCAGGGAGAAAGACAATCTCTGCCTCAGAGCTACTGCAACAGATGTGCCCGTTTCAGTATAGAAGAGAGGCCTTGCGGGTCAAGGCTGACAACAATAGGCAGAGTTGTGCAATCCAAAACCCGTGAACCAGTGAACCAACCTCTGTTCTGTATGGAAGAGTTGAGCCAGCACTTGTCTAAGGGTGGTGTGTGCTCTACAAGAGTGTTTTATGAGATTTGGGTTGGCCACATTGTTCCTTTTAATGCTTATCAAGAGTAATGTCAGGGAATTAGCTATTAAGTTTACAAGTTTTTTCATAGCCAGCCGTTTTCTTTTTAAATAAAAATGTTAGATTTTGAAAAGGTAAAATACCAAAATCTTTTTGTATATAAATCAGGGTATAATCCTGCACGAAAAAGCAAAACAGCTTCTATGTTGCTCTAGAACTGCATTTCAAATGGTATGTCTAAATAACAGATGCGATCACACGTCAATAAAAGCGATCAACAGGTCACCGTGTATTTTTTTTCTATTCCAATACTGTTCGGGTTCAAACACCACCTTCAAAGGATTTTTGTTTTTCTTCTCTTACATCGCAAAAGCTTCCAGGGATTAGTGAGACAGTTTGGAAAGTGGTACAGCGCCAAATGGAAACCCAGCTACACCAGGGAGGATACTTCATCCACATTAATTACCGCTGATTGAGGACAAGATAGCAGGAAACACAAAGACATCTATCAGTCCTTAACATCTGAATAATAGAGGGACATTGGGGAATATAGGTGCGGTGGGGCGAAGTTGATCTCTAAAACAAGCAAGAGTTGAAAAGGCATCCTGTGAAAAATGGGTGATACTGACAGGTAGATGGAAACCAACAGATTTTTCTATAGGAGGGTTTTTTTTTTAAGTGTCATAAGTTTTATTAAGTTTATTCACCTCGTTTAAATAAACTGGACATGTTCAGCTATGACAGGTGACACACATACACGGTCTGCCTGTGCATTCAAACATTTCTAAAATCTGGAATAAAATGAATAAAATAATATGTCTGTTTACCCGTGAAGTCATCAAATGCAGTAGGGACGTATTTCGTCGGGTATCCATTCGTGGTGTAGCTGACCACCAGACTGGTTTTCCCCACCGCTCCATCGCCCAGCAGGACGCACTTCAGCAGCCGCTCCTGCGCCTGTCCTGGCCGGGTAGGTTTGGGTTTATGAGGAGGCACTGGAGGGGCCATGGTCCTACCGTAATCCATTCTAAGTGGAGGTGCCTTTCAGTCAGCCAGCTCTGCACCGCGATCTCCTCGATGGACCGGTGAAACACCCACCATGAGAACAGGTTCTTTCCTCCTTTGCAGTTTTTCTTCCCTCCAAACGGTAATGATCGCAAACGGAGCTCGTGCGTAAAACCTCTCCTCCTGTGCGCGCTGTCAAATCCAGTACGGGAAGTTATCGTCCAGTACTGCACCGCTGAACACTGCAGTTTTACCAAGCGAGGGAGGACCCAAAGTGTTTTTTGTGTGTGTTTTAGGATTAATTTGACTAATCCCACCTACTTTTTCTCATTGGCTCCGCCCAGCAACGTGGGAGTGTGAATCCAAGTGTTCTTTGAAGAAAAGAACATTACCCTTATTAAACTGTTTGGGGAAAATTAGAAAACAAGAGGGACGATCCTGTGTTTTTATTATTATTATCAATCTTTCCTTTCAATATATTATTGTGTAGTTTACTCGTTTAACCTGTTACACACTGCGTTGCTATGGGCTTAATGTTTGATCTCTTGCAGGCATGTCCAGACGTGTCCTCACTAGTTAGGAGGAAGCCTTGATGCCCTTTTTGAACATGGATATAAAAAGTGCTGAAATTTTATACGCAGACTTCAGCCTCCTGACTTACTTTACCTTGTACTAGTACGCTTTTCCAAGAAGGAACATCCAGAATCTACAAGATTACTCAATCAATCAATAAATGGAAATTTTATTGTATTCTCCACGTGATCGGCCAGTTTTAAACTGTCCAATATCTAAGGTGATCCGCTTTCTTATGCTAATTTGTCAAAGACACTGGAAACCTCGAAAACTGAACCAAATGTTTTGCCTTTTGCCGCCTCCTTGTGGCTGCAGCGAGAAACTGACATACCTGAAAACAGGTAGCGTTAATACTCTTGTCTGTTTAAAAAAGCCACAGTATATGTTGAATTGATCTCTCAAGAGTTTATTTTTCCAGCCATAAAACTAGTTATTTTCAGGAATACAAAGAAAAGTGCACTAAGATAATGCAGGTCACGAGTGATCAATTGTTTGGAAATTAAATGAAAAGGAATTAAAAGTCAGTTTTCTGTTTAGATTAATATTTTCAAGGCAAATAGAAAACAAAAACTTCTGGTAATCTAGGCCTGGTATGACAACTCTATGAAAATGAAGTTTGGCTGGATTAGTAGCAGCTTTGCTAAATATGTACACAGGAATCATGACAAAACAGATTTATACATGTTAAGCTGTGTGGTTACATATTGCTGTCACCCATCAGAAAGGACAGATGGGTGTGTCTATGCTACTACTGTAGTTCTATGACCAAGCAGCACATGATTTCTGACACTAACTGGCCATTAGGTTTTGGTTTTTAACGGGTTATATCTATGCTTTCTCTGTAGGATGTAAATTCACATCTATAAGGCATAACAGTCTTTGTGTGAGCTTTAAAAGCAGACACTAAAGGGAAATATGGACTTCAACTGTGGAGTATCCTGAATAATTTTATTATTCCTAAAACAGATCTACTTACAGTTCCATATAAGATACCTTGCCCTGTACAGATATAGGAATCCGGTAAGTTTTGTACATATACAAAACTCCATTATTGGGAAACAAATGGTTAGGCTGATACGAGAAGTGGTGCATTGTTGGAGGAAACAAGTTGTAAGTACTGTGAATCAGATCATGCACTGTAACCTGCGGTTAAAAAGGCACCTGCTGTATTACACTTTCACGTTCCTTCACAAGCTTCCTCTACAACGGGAGACAAAACACTTTAAGAGCACAAAGAACATGGGAAATCTTAGCACTTTGTCTATTGCCCATATACGCAATCATGAAACTCCTCAGCAACACTGACACCTCTGGTACTCTGCCAGTGAAGAACTTCCTCTCGTAAAATTTATAATGTTGTAAATTACTAAAGTCACCGAGGAGCTCAGTTATCTTTCTGTTTATATCAAAGGAGGGAAAGCAGTGCCTTTCAGCTGCTCCCTTTAGGAGTCAGCACAGCGGATCTTCTGCCTCCATCTCACCCTTTCCCTAACAGCCTCCTCTATCACACCGACTCCCTGTATGTCCTCCTTCACTACATCCATGAATCTTTTAGTGTAAGCAATGAAAAAAACAAAAAACACACAAAACATAAAAAGGGTGACTGATAGTGAATAGAAATGGATGCCAGCGAGGGTGAAAAGAAACACAAAATTTTGGAAAATTAAGAAATGTGACTTTAATTGCTGGGTAACAGTTTTGTTTGAGCAAGCTCTATGTCAGTTACTCGCATACATGCACACACAAACACAGAAACGTCCATACACACCTGCATACACACAGATAAACAGTCATGTGAATGAATATGCATGGAGAAATGTACATGTGATTTCACACACGTCTTTAATTGCCAGTTTTATGCTGCCGTGATCTGTGTTGACCCCTGTTTTAGTGCTCCTCGCACAAATCCCCTCAACGACTCAATTCCCTTTACTCAGGCGTGTAGCTGTCAGTGTGGGAGCTTCCCTTTTATGGTCTTGTACCTCATTTTGGACTACAGCTCAATTTAAGACACTTTTTGAATTCTTTTTTACATGTCAAAAACAATATTTCCAAAGATGGTCATGCGCAATCACCTGCGCTGCAGAATCTCTTCTTCTTCGAAACCAGCAGCAAGAGTCCTATCCAGGATTCATACACCATGAAGCAGAATCATCTCAGCCCCATCCTCTAACCCCCATAACTTGGATACAGTTAGTGTGAAGTACCATGCGTAGCCCTCATCATCATTCATTTAAATAACCTCCCTTTCGTTCCCTTCCCCGTTTCTGGAGCTCTGTTCTGTGGAGCTCTGAGCACAGACTGCCATGTAAGACATCTGAGTGACAGTCTGTAACTCATGTAGCTTCTCTTTAAGTCGCTGTCCATGAGTGATTACTGGGTTTTGGGTTTGGCACCACCAGGAGTTGGATCAGGAGGAGGGCCACCACCCTGGACAAGTCTTTGAAGACTACAGGGGAGACACATAAGTGATAATAAGTGAAAATTAGCATCATCCACCACCATTATTTTTTGTTAAGTGTGTGTTAATGCCTCACTGATAAATCCTATGTTTAAGGAACACATTCCAACATAGTTAGTCCCCTTAGCTCGTCCTACCAGCCTTATAGTAGAACCTTTTAAATTACTTCAGTTAGATCCCTCCCTGGTTTGTTTTAGTGGCTTGAAGCCATTTTGATACGGATTACCTGGTATTTTTTCTTGGGATTGTGTGTGCGTGATACTGTTACTGCCATTAACTATATCAGCATATTATCGTGGGCTTGGAAGGCATGACTGGGAAATGGATAAACTATTTTGGTTGTAAGTGGTTCCAGTTTGGATCGACAACCAGGTTTGTTAATCCTACTTATTTTCTTGTTTAGAAAAAAGACAGGAAAAAAGGTCAAGGACACATCTGGTTGATGGAACCAGGCTGTGAACATTAAAAATTCTGAGATCCCACTGTGAGCTAAAAAGAGCTAAAAACTCATGCAACTGTAACAATGGATCTCCAAACTAACACTCTATACTTCAACATTCGGCCAATAATTAGCAGATAATGAGCAAATACACTATAACATATTAGTTACCATTATTATTAATAGCATTGTCATGCTGCACAGCCATGGTGGATCATTCTTCTGATGAGAATCATTTGATTAACAGTTAAAAATCTGTTGCTTTTTTCTAAACACAAATCATTGAGCATCATGTTCAGTCTCAGTCTGCTGACCAGCTGAAACTAAATGCTGTGATGTAAAGTACAATGTGTTTGCTTTATTAATTGCAGTACTGTGCAAAATCTTGAGCCTCCCTTCTCAAAAAATGTAAAGTGGGATTTGTCATTGATTTTCAGTCCTGGTCTTGTGTAATCTGGTACACCTCAGCCTTTTCTCCCTGTTTCCCTTCCTGAAGAATGACAGCCACCCTTCCCCTAAAACCATTTCTGATGTACAGTCGATGGATCAGCTGAAGGGCCAGATGCATTTTTCAGGTCCTGTTTCAGGTCTTTGCTGGATTTATTTTTTTATTCTATTAGTCATATCCTATTTATTTACCATTTAAAGCTGAATCATGACACACTCGCCAGAAATGTATAAATATATATATTTTAAATTAAAAAGAAAAATGAATGTAAGATTTATTTGCTTTTATTAATTTGACTTTGTATCATATTTGCTATATCTGGCATTTCAGCTAACAGCACTTTGAGAATCACCTTTTTGTGCAAAAATACTCGTTTATGTCTGTGTTTCTACAACAGGCTGCAAAAAAAAGTGCCTAAAGATTCAGTTTTTTTCAACATGTTCAAAATGTAATTTCCTTATAGTGTTAAAAACATATCTGAGTACTGCAGCAATGAATAGATTTGGCATATTTGTTTATTTTTCTTATAGACTGCATAGTGCTATTGACTATATACTGTGTTAAACAGTGTGAATGATACTTTGTGCAGTCAGCTCTGGTGCATACTTAAAGTAAAAAGAAGTATCTGAGATCATGAGCTCCACTGTGTTGGTGATAGCACCTTTCTGCCACAGGATGGCGTCATACTCACATGTCCTTGACGTTGTCAATTTGGGCCTGGATTTTTGCAATAACGCCATCAACCTGCTCCTGGAATATAACAGAAAAAGGGTACAAATGTTAAAGGATATGGTGGACATTAAATATCAGTGAGTGTACAAATAGAAAAAAAAGTTGCTACCTGACGTCGTATATAAAAAAGGGGCAGAGAAAAGACAGCGATCACACCTAGAAGAGAAAAAAAAGTAGAGTTGCCAAAGTGATAAACAAAGAGTGTATCAATAGCTTTCATATGTCCAGTGATGATATGCGTTTCTTACTGATGATGAGCAAAGTAAGGCCATTGCACAGGTCTCCCAGGTATGTCACAAGGTACATCAGAAACAGGAACTAAAAGAATAAACATAAAATAAAGAAACAGCTGCACAGACTTTAGCTTTCACCAGAAAGTTAAGCTGTTATCAAGAAACCCTCCTGCAAACCTCCATTTGGTTTTCATTTCCTTCTAGAAAACAGTCCATCACACTAACACACTGTTGATTTTGCTCCACTGTATTATGTAAATAGGATACAGAATTCATTAAATTATTGTCACTGACATCATTTCTCCTTGACGGATAAAATAAGCTTTAAATATAACCCCCACGCCCCAATATGATACAACTCTTTCCCCTCATTTTTCAGTTCTGTCACTGTACATATGATACTGACATGGGACACCCTGTGTCAGATGGAAGGAGACTCCAGCTTATCCCGGGTGTCTCTGAGTTCATATCCCTGTGTGTCATGCCACATTCCAGCAAGGTCAGGGTTGAGAACAGGGGGTCCTGGGATTAAGGGGCTCAGTCAGCTTACGCTGACTCACCATTTATTGCAAATGAGTTATTTCAGCCTGCTGTTAACAGCTACAATTTCATATCTATGTAGATGTTTTACTGATACTGGTAAAACTAGAGTATTCTGCATGTTATTCCAATACTGGCAGTGAGGTTTACTAACTATATTGTAACTGACTGGTACACGTGTATAGTGAATGCTGCATCAATAGCTCCTATCCCAGTCTAATACTACTCTCTATGAAATAAGTGGAAATTACCCTAAATTTAATCAAAGGTAAGTAGCCATCACACATTTTTTTATTCATATTTGATTGACCGTTTTTACCCCTCAGAGGATCCCTCAAACTTTTCTTAGACTTGTATCACTTGCATTACTCAAGAACACACCTACATTTGAAATGACTTGAGCCTAATGATGACTGTGTCAAAAGGCTGATTAAGAACTGGCATTTTATGCATTAGCTTTCAGAGAAAGGACATAAACCTAAAGTCAATCAAGTTTTATCTAAAAAACTGCAACAAAGCATTTTCCATCACAGCAAACTAGATAAATCATTAATTATGTGATGCTGGCAGATTTTCCGCTCTTGACTTGATGAATATGATCTCTCCTGCTAGCAAGGGTTTGGCCTTGCTAGCAGGAGAGGCATAGCCAAGGGTTGGATGAGAAGAGTGAGGCATTTCAGTTTGATCTGAAAGGGTTCTTTATCCAAAGGGACACTTAGCCTTCCAAACAATTACCAAAAATATGTCACAGGGACTGACAGCTGCCAGCAGTGCTATTAATTTATTTAGGAGGAGAGGCTTCAGCTTTGAGCCGGGAGAATGAGAGTAACAGTCGGCAATGACCTAACCTCCAGTGATAGAGGGATGAGGCAGGGAGGAAGATGACAGATGATGAAGCAAAATGAAGGACTACGGAGATAGGATGATATCTTGGTTAATGATGATAAAATTAAGATAAAAATGGAGAGGAGAGGTTCTGGACAAAGCGAAACAAATCACTTACCTTGAGGGATTCAAAAAGGTTGCCAACAAAAAAGAGTCTCTTCAGAGTGTCAACAGCTGACAGAGTCATCACAATGAGTTTCTGCATATAGAGGTCAGCCTGCTCTCCACTGAAGCTGATGTCCAAGTCCAAATAAGACCTGATAGGACAGGATGACAAAAGCAGAAGCTAGATGCTGAAATGTCAGATTTAGTCTCACATTTCTTTGCACTGCATTTATTTTTGAGTCTTTTCTGAGTCATTCCTCCTTAAAAACACAGATTCCACACAATACTTCAAGCACATATACTTGTCATAACTTTCAAAGCCATTAAATTGCCCAATCTCTGAAACTTCCCAGGTCATCAGCAGCTATTTAAAATCCATTTTACATATAAAGCTATCATTTTATAAAGAGGCATTGCAACAAGATGACTATCCTATAAGGAAAATTCAACAAAAGTGACAATATTTCAAGTATGCTTTAACAAACAAAAAAATAAAGGTTTCCTGAGTGAAAGTTGTTATCTTAACCCCCTGGTCTTGAGCACATTCTATATTAATTTGTATAAAAACTAAAATAACAAAGGTCAAGTCCCCATTAAATAAAAGCACAGCATCTTACTTGAACGGATGTTCTCCATCACCCCAGCTGAGGATGTAGAGGAGTTGGTAGTAGATCCGTACTGAGATGGTGAAGCACATGATAGCCAGGGAGACTGTGGAGACCACAGTGATGATGCTGAGCTGGAACAGGGACAGCAATCCCACCACTAACCCTGTGAGCACCATGCCACTCCGCTCCGTGTCCTTCCAGTAGATCAAGTCCATCACTAAAAGGCAAGGCAGGTACCGTGTGGTCAGAAATGTACATGCTTTATCATAAGCACAAATATCATGGAAATTTGAGACTTTTACAATATTTTTTTTTGTGATGTTCTATTTCCAGGGTGGAATGATTGTACAGCACAGAGGTGTAGAGGAGTCAAACATGCATACATTCACTTAAATCTTTTATTAAATAATGCTTTGCCAGCATCTAAAGGATTTATTTAAAGCACACATTAAAATGACCGAGTTCAAGGAAAAGGAGAAATGTAGGTTTAAATAAGTTTGGAAGGTCTCGCTGAGCCAATTTTAAACTAGGGCAGATTCAAAGTACAAGTTATTCAGATGTGTCACCATTTTGCCAAGGTTCAAAAGAAGATACGAACTGTCACCCTTAGAGGAAGGGAAATTGGTTATATATTCAGAAACAGTCCATTAAGCACCGAAGGTCAAGCCTGCAATGAACTGGGAACTGCTGGAACACCAACATCACTGTGCACAGCAAAGCCAGTTTTATATTGACCTTGACTGAGGGTGCTGACCAAGACAGAAGCCCTTGCTCCAAAATTGATACCTTTAAGCTCAACTGAAATTTGTAGCTGCCCACATGGACGAACCAAATGCCTTTTAGTGAACATTTTATGGGCAGGCAAAATGAAGATTGACCTGTTTCGCCACAATCACAAGAGGTATGTTTGGAAAAGTAAAGGTGAGGCTTTCAAACAATAAACCTAACACAGTACCAACTATCAAGCATGGTGGTAGTAGCATCATGATCTGTGGCTGTTTTGTTACCATTGGTATTGGTACACTGCAGAAAATGGATGAAATAATGAAGCATGACTACCTCTAAATTCTTCAACTTCACTGCAAAACAGCTAGATTGTTAAAACTTGGATACAATTGTGTGTTCCAACAGGACAATGATCCCAAACACAAACTGGGTTTGGATTGGATGAAGCAGGCTAACATTAAACTTCTAGACTGGACTTCCCAAACCCCTGACTTCTAACCTAATCTAACTCTTCCAATTCTGCATGGAATAGCAGTCAAATATCTAGCCAGAATTATGCCAGAAGTTTGTTGATATATAACAAAAACAAGCTGCAACTTGCTGAGGTACATGAAACTAAATATTACTGGGCATGTGAGTTTATTTTTGACCCAGTTTGGATTGGAGAAAATCCCAATTAAAAACAAACATTTGCCCCTAATTCAAGCTTTGAAAAGTTTTTAAAGATTTACCCGTATAATCACGCCACCCCGGAAAAAGAACAGTTTAATGAACTCAGCAAAAGCACCAAATTACCATGACATTTATGCCCATGATGAGTGTAAGTACACCTCTGACAACAACTGAAGAAAAGAAAGGTTAAAAAAAGATAGAGCCAACAGAATAGGAAGTAAAAAAAAAAACCAAAATAAAAACAGTGGCTGAAAAGTCCAGGCAACTGTTGACAATATATTCGATTTTGACAAAGCTGCTGTATCATTTAAACTCCTCAACATTCGGCTGAATAATACCTTTTTTTTATTTTTTAAGAAGCACCATTGAAAGAGCACCTGGAGCATAGGAAAAGAGATGGAAAGGGTGGCCAGAGAGGTTGAAGACATGAGGCAAGGAGGGATTTTAAGTCTCAGGCATGAAAGCACACAGGGCAGCTCCGAGGACACATCAGGCTCTAGGTCCAGTTAAATTTAGCCCTCAGATGAAAGAGGGAAACAAGCAGTTGAGGGGAATTTAAATGCAGCCTTTCACAGCACCTGCTGTCAGTCGTCAGGACATCGGCAGCCCCTTCTCCACACCCTGTTAGTTTCCCTCTCTGTCACCCAGCAACAGCTGCCCTGGAGACTGAGGCGTCTGCAGAGTCATGCAGTACTACAGTGGACAACTTTGATGTACGCAGTAGAATTCGTGGGTCATCTTTTTTCTCTTAACAATTTTAATGTTACAGAAAACGATTAAGCAATTAACAGTAATTAAAATTCCATCACACAGCTCACTGTAAATGCAGTGTCCCTGTGCTGTGTAATTATTGTCAGAGAGAGACCTGGTACTTTGTACTCGTCGTTCAGCGAAATGCTAAGCCTCAGCATTAGAATAAAGGGAAGCCTCTTTCAATGGAGTGTACTGACAGCAGGTGGGTTATTTATAAACATCACTGCACACAATTAATACCCATGATGCCCCTGGAACACACCTGTTCATTGTGTTTGTTTGTGCTGCTGCCATTCCGGGACAGTGACACTCACATGGAGACACAGCAGGATACGTGTTTAGTGTAATAACACATAAACAGCAGTATGACATCAAAACTGGCCATGGAAGACACATTGTATTTGGCTCATCTTCACACACCTTGTACTTGTACTTTACTACTTGCTCTCTATTACTTGCTCAGGGTTTTCTAAACACACGAGTATCGAGTAAATATGCAAAAACACTGTGACTTCCCCTTGTAATCCCCTAAAGTTGGTTTATTTCATTTATTTATTAGCAATTTCTTTCCAAACAGAACTTGAACAATTTATCAGACAAATAATATTAGCTGTTTGTTGATCGATTTGCATTGGCATGTATGAGGGCTGATAAATCAAAACTTCAAAAGCAAACAGGAAATTGGAGAAACACCCTTCAACCATGTTATGAGTGTTGACATTGCCCTGTTGGCAACACATGCCACAAACACAACAGTCAGAGAGTAAACAAATAAATAGACAACTGAACATAAAGAGAGAAAGAAAAAATTTGCACATATATTAGAATCTCGAATTTTTAAATCAACTATCGGTAACAGTATCGGTCTTAGAATCCTATATCAGTTGGGCTCCACTTTCAGTCACTTTACTTAAGACATTAAATAATGGATTCAATTTTCCAAAGGGCCACATGAGAAACTGGGACTGTTGTGAAGGGCTGCACCAATAAGCTTATAAATAGATAAAAATCATGTTAACCAGAATTGAGTTCAGAGTTGCTGGTATGGCTCTCCACAACAGTCCCATTGGCCGCTTTGCAAAATGAATTGCCCACCCATGCATTAAATATTTAATCTCCACATGACAGGAAGTATTTCACTGGTTACAAGTTAGCTTAATTCTTCAGTCCACTATAGTTCACTAAGATGAAGAACTGCAGCACCTTATGGACAACTGAGCCTGGCTCCAAAAGTGAGGAAAGCCCATAAACAAAAATGACCACATTAAAAGTAGAAATAAAGATATACAAAAAAAGGTACAAAAGGGCTTTGGTCTTTTTTATTTATTACTCAGGCGCATCCACAGTTCACAACATATCAAGTACTGAGCTAAAACATGGTGCAATTCACATTAGCTAAACTGCAGTGCTTTAACTACGATATACAGGATGTTACTGTATTCTTGATTATAATTAATCAAACAAACAGTCAATCAACTGTCAATTAACCAGTCAAACAAAAGTAATAGAGCCGACTCGTCCTTTATGCCACCTTGGCTTGACATAATTTCATTTCAGCCCCCAAAATCCATTTCACTTGTGCCTGGTCATGTCAGCTCAAGCATGTTGCCACAAACCTCGTACTACTTTAGAATGAAACTCCATCTGTGCCAGCTCTTCAGTCTAAAGAGGAAACACCAAAGAGTAAGAGAACCCAGCTGGCAAATATATTACAACCCATGACTGAAAGTTTATAGTCATTTGAATGGCTGGTGCTCATTTAAATCCAGGGTACTGATAAATGTGGCTATATTTGAACAGCTGATTAGTTTAGTGCCAAACACACCTGCAGCTGATGGAAACACCCATCCCCAGCGAGCAGCAGGAAATCCACTCAGTTTAAACCTTCAGGACTCTGACAGACCAGCCTTCTCTAAGCCAGTCAGAAAGCTAAACAGTCCACCACTTGAATCTGCAGCTTTCTCTGCCATCAATTTAACTGAAATGAAACACAGCTCTTTGTGGGAGTTGTCCCTCAGCTCATCACACTAAGCTTAGACCTACAGCTCACCTATAAAGGTGTAGAAAATTCTATTTCCACATCCAGAGCATCTCACCTTTACTGGCCATTTTGGTTGCTGCTCCAGCGTTTCCCCTCGCACCCTCTGCCCCTCTCTCTGTGTGTACCTCTCACCCCTGTGAGCTGTTTTTGGCCACCCACTGCTCGCTCAGCAGTCCAAAGGCCTGACAGCCCAAAATAATCTCATGTGCAGCACCGCCCAGCACTCTTAGAAAATACAAGAGCTTCACCCATAAAGAGATGATTCGCAACCATTACACTAGATCTTCTGACTCTAAAGACAGATGAATGAATCCATTCCTTTAAACTGGGAGTTTGTTTTATAGAGCTGTGTTCATATTTTAAATTGTGTGAAACAGGAGAATGAGTGTCTTTTTTTCTGTTATGTCACCAGGTCCCATCTTTCTGTTTCCACTGCTGACAAAAAAACAGAAGAGCAACTGAAAAGCTGCATTCTTTTTCACATTTTCTAGAGTTATAAATTCTACTTATGATTTAATGTGACAAAACAAACAAGATAAAATGCTTAAGCTATCAAATGTCTAAAAACAACTAGCAGTACAAGGCCTAAAATGACTGACTAAAAGGGTGCTGAATGAGAACCCAGTCATTTATCATTGCCAGTTTCAATATTTGAAATTTGATACAATGCTACTAAAAGCAGTCATAAAACCAAAAGAAACATGATATTCCAATAGATATATTTGCAGTACTTATTCAGGGGACCCTAATCTCTGTCATCAGCCTGCCCGCACATTTATTAACGCTCAAACAGTCGTCTAAAATAAGACCGAGCTCCACTCTGATGGAGGATCCACTTCGAGGGTCAATTCACCACTACAATGCTAGCAAACTGCCACAAATCTGCATACACAGAAACTCCTCCCATATACTATGTGCATCTTTCTTTCTGTTGTGTTGCTGACATCAGCATGAATCTGAAAAGTCAGCCATGGTTTGCTCACAATGAGCCAATCACTCCTTAAATCCCAAAAGAGGGTTATTACGGCGACACAATGAACAGCCAGCACTTCCACGGGGGTGGGGAGAGGGTCAGTTATCTTTGTCTGCCTGCTCCTGAAGGTCCATGCAGAAAGTGAAATCTGATATTCTCCTTCTTTAAAGTATTGATTGGGCTCAGTGAAAGAATCTTGCTGAACGAGAGAAGAGGCAGAGGTCAGGAGAAGACAGACGTTTTTTATTCTCCTACCTGCTATGTGTGTGCATGCTGCCCAGTCCTCTGTTAGGTTAAGTGCTGAAAACCAGTGATCTCTGACCAGTTGTTCCTGAGTGTTTAGGCCAATGGCAGGCGGCGCAGATGACGCTGGGTCTCCCGGTCGCACAGTTGTGAGAAGCTTGACTGAAATGGTTTCCCTGGCAACAGGAGATACTGGCTCAGCTGCTGCTGCTGGGAAAAGGAAGAATGTGTCATTATGGTAATGCCATCACGTTGAATGTGCTTAACTAAACAGCAGCAAACTATATTTTGCACAAGAATGCGGATTTGTTTGATTTGACCACTATTTGTCTTTATAACATTCACCACAAACAAAATCTCTTTTACACTGACACGATCACAAGATACAAATGATATATGAGGCTATCAGACTACTGAATGTAGTTTAGATTAGAGTTGTTAATTGGGTATTTTACAGCCTTTAGAAATAAAAATTACATCTGGGGTTCCACTGCTCTTCTATTTATACATGCTATTTTTTCTCACTTTTTAATTTTTAAGCACAATAAATTTATATGTAATGAAATGTATTCATAAAAACCCACTGGAAAGTGGGTTTACAAAATATTTATGCGGCCTTTCGATGCTACAATTGTCTAATCATTTTGATTTGTCGTCACTTCTGCCTCAGACCCTAACGTGAAGCATGACTCAAGGCAAGGTCATCACTTAAGCTCTCAGAACATGAAGATTTTAAAGTGGAGACTGTTAGGAGGAACTAACAAAAAAAAAAAGTCTCTTATACTCAATAAATGTAAAATTTGGAAAGACTCCTTTACAAGATGTTTAAATTCAGTGTAAAAATAATATAAAATGAAGGTAAAACAGCATACAACAACATAATCTTTTTGTAGATCACATGAGGACTTCAAAAGACTTTTGACAAGATCATTATGCTGACTGACAGAATCAATAACCCAGGCCTAAACTCAGTTTTTTGTATTCTAATGTATCTTTAGTTGATCATAAGAATTCATAGTGATTTTTGGATACAGGCTACACTTATAAAACATCTACTCTAACGCTCAGTATGCTTAAAATTACAAGTCAGTTGTGCAAAGAGCTCATTACATTTTTTTGGTTGAAAACCTACTGCTCAGTCAACCAAGCTAGTCATCTCTGTACTGAGGCATCCTGAGATTTCTCAGACACTACATATTTTAGAGTTTCACACAACACAGAATGAAGCAACCTCATCACATATTTCTCACTCTGAAGTATCTGTGAGGGGCTCTGTTGCAGGGATGACAGGATGGAAGGGGAATTCTCCACACTCTCGTCAACACTCTCCTCTCTTTGAACTCCTTCATCTCTCTCTTGAGGTTCTGGGTCCAGGTTTTGGGGAGAGGGCTGAATTGTAATAGTTTCAGTTTGTCTTTGTTGCTCCCTTTCCCGTCTTTCTCCAGCACTTTCTGTCCTCGTCTCAACTCTCTCATGCTCTCTGCTTTCTGACGTTTCCTCTTCTTCATCTCTACTGAGGAACAGTTGAGGATCCCAGTCTGCATCAGGGGAGTCCAACAGTGTTTCCAGGGTGTCCGTGCGGATCAGAGGAGTGCGACTGCCTCGAGAACCAGCCCTGCGTCGATCGCGGAGGAGTCTAGAGGCACCCACTGCTTCAGCCTCGGCAATAGCGATGTAGGAGAAAGTCTGCTCGAAGGAGTTCTGACGCGGTGTGCCCCAAATAGACGGGGATGAAGCCAGTCCCTCATCATCATCATCTGGATCTCCATCGCCCCCCTCATCGTCGTCGGACCACTCCCTGGCCGTGTGCAGCTCATACATCTCTGACTCCTCATTTCCACCTGAACGAATAGAAAAACAAGATGGATGTGAGCTCAACGTACACACTGACACACAGTAACAAAACAGAGAGAGACAAAGAAACAGGATACAAGCTGGGAAAAAAACAGTTTACAAATAATCTAAAGACACTGGGGCTACTAGTGTTATTGCAGTGCTATGCAAGGAGAGAGATTTTAGTTTTATTAAATGGAAACGTCAGATGAAAGCTGCAAGGCATCCTATTTGATGTCAGGGAGAAGAAAGAGTTCAGAGTCGAAAGATGAAGCCTTCTTTGATAAGTGCAAAAACAGCTCTCCTTACAAAAAAGGAACAAATCAGCGTTCCTTTAGTCTAACCTGTGGATCTTCATTGCTAGCATTAGAGAAGTTGAATAACAGGTGCATTTAGGTGAACTTGCATCAATGAGTAGACATTCTGCCACCAAATATCTCTGGGGATGTTAAGTGTCTGCTTCTTACCATCAGTGCAGGGAGGAGTTGAGTCTGGAGTGGATGCCACGGAGCCATATTCCTCTGAAAGGACAAAACAGTGAAACTTTTGCATGAACCCACGGGTAAAACAGGAATGTTTAAGGCAAGCTGCTGTAAATCCATTCTTTCCACCATCTCACACTGAGCTCACAGCCTGGCAAACACTGAACGTAGGTGTTTCTTCTAATGATTAAAAACCCCAAAAGAAGCATTGCAGTAACTCGTTATGAGTCACTGTTTTAAGGGTTATAAGTGAACTGTCACTGTACACATTGAAAAAGACTGGGAGGTACCCTACTCAGCAATTTCAACCTCTATGTAAAACAACAAAGCATAAAACTGTGTGCATATCAACCATTTTGTTGCATATTGATTCATTTCCTTGCAGAGTTGTGCTGGCACCAGTAAAGGCCTTCACTACATTAGACAGCCAGCATGACTTTAGCTAATAAATAAACCAGGGAGTGGAACGAAGCAGCATACTCTCGTCTGCACATGCAAATAAGCAGCCACTTTAATTTAAATGTAGAGAGGATCGTGCCCATATTCTGTCAGAAAGCTGAAATAAAAGGCAGATATGGAAGCACAACAGAAGCTTGTGGCAGCTTGAAATAACTTGCATGCCTAACATGCCTGGCTGAAAAGCCCTCTCAGACACAACCAAATAAACATCTGCTATCCAACGCTAGATAACAACAACCAAACAATCTGCTTCTGCACTGCATCCGCTCCATTAAGCCATGTGTTTATGAAAGGTATGAGCAGTAGAGAGGAACAGAGAGCATGCAGGAGAGGAGGGAGGGGGAGAGCTAACACATACGATGCTCATAGCAGTTAGCAGGAAAAGATACTGAGCTGGAATATAAGAGATGATGGAAAGGTGAGATAAGCAAATGCAGACGCCCCCAACACTGAAACACAAACTGAAGGACCAAAGCAGACTCACGGCAGTGGGAGAATCCTAAAACCTGGCCCATGCTCCATCAAGGCATTGCTGGGCCCATCCAGTCATCCAGTCTGGAAGCTCCCCCCTCCTCCTCCTCCTCTGCTGCTGACACTCACGTCCTGTGGACTCTCTCTCTCTCTCTCTCTCCTCCTCCTCCCTCTGTATCTCAGTCATCTACTGAGAGGCTTCCTCCCTCTCCTGCCTCTCGCTCAGTCACTCAACAGCCCCGCCCTGCCTCACTCCACCATCCTCCCCTCTACATCTCCTCTTCCATCGCTAAGGCTGCAGCTGTAGTAGTAGTGTACGCTACAGCAAAAGGGGGGAAGGCACGAGTGTCTGTGTGCCTCAGCTTGCTGTCATCTCCCATTCACAGCTACTCTACACCCATCTATCCCCTCTCCCTCTCTCTGTCATCATGTGATCCCATCTCAGGATCTGATCGAATCAGGTTGTCAGAGAATGAAGACATTAATGATGTAAAACATAAATGTAAAACATAGGTTGGGTACGATGAGCTGAATCCTCAATTACATCCCATTACTAACATGTAAGGTTCGTCAGCTTTAGTTTGTTTTAGTAATACAGATCAGATTCTGTTTTCTCATATTATAAACACACAACTAAAACCACAGCCATAAAATATGCAGTATATAATATACTGTAGCATAAAAATTCAAGTAAAAGCTTTTAATTAGATTGGAAACAAGGCCTGGGAAACAACGAACACCAGGAGGCAGTGTTGTGCAGCTATAAAAACTGATAGTTTGGTTTGAGCAATGCTGGAAAAAATATGTGCAGTATGACGTCTTCATAATGCTTTTTATTCATGTAAAATTCAGCTTTTGAACTACAACATAGACCCTTCATTTCAGTTCATAAAACTACACTGCTAATGTATCCAAACCGCAGCTCTTTTACTGAGATGTTTGAGTCATTTTTTAATCATTCGTAAAGTAACTAAAAGCAGAAATTTAAAAGGGGAAAATATAGATTTAAACTGGATTTTTGTAATTAAAAAAAGGAAACCAAAAAACTGAATAGAAGTGCAAGCTGAATGACATCATGGCAGTTACACAGCTGCCACTAGGTCAAAGCTGTGCCTCAACAAAGACAAATATATTTTCCTTTTCATAGTTTATATAAAATTTCACATATTTACTCATAAAAAAGCTAAACGTAAACTTTTTTTAAAATCTAATTTTTAGGTGATCAGTGTTGTGTAACAGCTTAAATGGGTTTTATCTGAGAATAGACCAAATTACTTAAGCCATATATTGTATTCACATGACAGATTGATGTCCAAATGTTTGAGAGATGTCAAAAACAATTTATGTTTTCTTGAATGATTTCCATAACCGGGGTGGAAAACTGACGGACTGCTTTAAACACGAAATGATTTGAGAGACAACAGCACATTACACATGCAGCTGAAACAGCCATTATTATCCACTGTTAGCATCACATGTAATTGAACAGTTCTACATTTATTTTTGTTAAAAACAAACAGTCGCATCCTGAGTTATACACCTGGCAGTTTCCATGATCAGACAAACACAAGGACCAGTGTCAGTTTATAAAAGGTTTAGTGCTACTTTTAGGTTGATGACAACAAAGATACACACATATAGACCTTAACGCTCTTAACCTCTAAACCAGGTCAGAAATCGCAAATACACAAACTAATTAGATAAGGACGCAGAGGTGTCATCTGACACACAATCAGCAGGTTACAAGTTCGAGGGCCAGTTTACTGCATATCATCTGTCTCTTCATGTGAACAAGTTCCACTTTTACTTTAGCTTATTTATATCCTCCATTTTAGCCTTAAACAGCATATCTTTCTGTTTCATATGAACATTAAAGCACTTCTTTTAGATTTCTGTCATACATCAGAGATGATGGTACACAGCCAAAAGGAGCTGGTACCATTTACCATTCTCAACGTTTAAGGCAGAATGGTGGCCAGTGCTTCAAAAGTTTCAAAAGTCCAGTGTGAACAAATAGAATTCAACTTCACAGTGAATATAACTCATGATTAACTCACTGGGAGTCAATATCTGAACATACAGCTCTGTCCAAAAGTCTTGGGCCAACACACACTTTGTTAAAATTTCGCTAGGAAATGGGAAATATTTGCGATGACTTATTAAAGCATGTGCAAAAATACATGGAAGAAAAGTATATAAAGCAAATACTGATTTTGTAGAAATTTAATGAGCGTGAAAGTCGCTATTTGTTATGATCGCCTTTATTCCGCTTGAACAGCTTGAACTCTCTTAGGCAAGCGGTCCTCAAGTAGTCTCAAGAAATAATTTTCCAGGCTTCTCATAGGACATTCAAAGCTCTTCTTTAGTCAGTTGTTCCATTCTCTGGCAAGTTCAAGCTTGGGAACCGGTGAAAGCCCATGCATAACTGCTAATGTTCTACTGTGTGCTTTTCTATCCTGGTATGCTTTTGTTGCATGGGTAATATGTTGCTATCCTGAAAGATTACGCCACTGCCCAGCTAACACTTTCCAGAGAGGAATGCATGTTGAATTAAAAATATGATGATACTTTTCTCCAACACCACTGGCTGAACAGACCCTGCACTATGCTTTACAGATGACTGAAACAAAAATGTTGATAAGCAACAATTTATTTTACTTTTGAAATAAAAATGTCATATTCATCACTCTAAAACACCTGTTGTCACATATTTTCATTCCAGTTCTTGTGTCAAGTGACATACTTCAGCCTTTCTTCCCATTTCTCTTCCTTAAGAATAACTTCTTGACAGCCTCTCTTTCACTAAGGACCAAATTTATTTGTCAGGTATTTGCTGGGTTTATACCCATTTCGTAAGGATATGACTTTCAAATACTGTTTAATCTCCTTAGATAATTTTTTAAGGTCTGCTACTTTTTTTTTTACAGTTTTTTTTTTTTTTTCAATTTTAATGCCACACTGCACACCATGATGAGACATTAAGTTTTTAGCTATTATGGATCTAATTTGGAATCACCTTGTTGACATGGTAAATTGCCTGTCAAACTGTGTTATCTTTGGGAATTTTTTAAATACATTTAACAAAAGAAAAGAGGAGAAATGATGTATTTACAGGCTGCTAATAGCAAATTGCCTCAAACTACAATTTTACAATGGCTCTAAGTTGTCTGTTTCATCCCTGGTAAGACACCTTGTTTACACTTGAATGACTTATAGCCCATTTAAGTGGGTTGACAAACATTCCTCTGAATTCCTCTGAAAATGGCCAAGTATAAGGGCTGAGCTGAAAAACTGTGAAAAGCAGCCCAAAGAAATGACCTTCAAGCCTGGAGAACTACTTCTCAAGACCACTTCATGTCCACAAAGTCTGGGTCCTTGGAAGCAAAATATAAGGGTATGAAGGGTGGCTCCAGACTTCAGCACAATGATATTTGCCAGTGATTTTGTTTTGTTGCAGTTGTGATCATTTTTAAATCCACCAATTTGCCTCCTGACATTTTAAAAGAAATAACTGCATGCAAAAATAAGTTCTACTTAAGTTTTATTTGACCTTAAACAGAGATAAGTGGTTACAGAAAACCTTACGAAAAATGAAAATATCTCATTTTTATTTACAGCGCTCATCTCAAAGTCTGCTACGTGGCTTTTTGAGCTCTCAGTGATTTCCCTTGTTTAACAGGAGAGCTCACTGGTCTTTATGATGAGGCACGTTGAACCTAGTGCGATATATATTTTTAATCACTTGAATTGAACTTGTGTTTCATTTACACAATTAGATTATCAAATAAAATGTGCTAGCTAGATTATGACGTATACAGATGACTAAGATGATTTTTTTCCAATAATCAAATTTCAAGCAAATTAAGAACATTTATAGACTGACTTATGGACAACACTGGCAACCTCACAGGGTATTGTGATGATCCCTAAACAAATAAACAATAGGATTCATGAGTCACTCAAAAATTCTCTCTAAAGATCGTCAGATATGTTAATCTCCCACAGGCGTGCAAGACTGATCATGGGCTCTGTCAGTGTTTTGCTAAATGTCCCAGTTATAATCCATGCATGTGTGCAGACACAGGACTCTTGTGCTGGCATGCTGGCCATGTGATAATCCAGCATTACCTACAGAGCCAGTACTACACAGTCAGAGGTAGAGGAAGAAGGACAGGGAGTGGGTGGGGCCAATTGAGGAGATAAATCCATGGAAATAGATGAGCCAATAGAAGTGCCAGGTTGATAAAGTGAGAAGAAAAGAAGAGAGAGAGGGAGACAAAAAACACAAAACAAAAAACCCCACAGACAGTGAGAACCAGGTCTTGACGAGGGAGGATTCTCTACAAGAAAGTCGCAGGATTTTAAAAAAATATGCCCCTGGTGTTTTTAAATAGAAAACTAACGCAGTGTTTCATTTAACCGGATTTCACTGTAAAAACAATTTTAGTTTACCTGCTTCCCCTGCTTTGGGGGGAAAAGGGTTATAACCTACCTGTTGCACTGGACCTGTTGAGAAAAACACAGGGGCGGAGGAGGGGCACCCGGAGGAGACGAGGTGCCGCCAAGTCGAGCAGGAAGCTTGAGCACAGACTCCGTGGAGTGATGAGGACAGCACGCCGGGCGAGCAATGTGGAGGTTCCCTCCTTCCTCCGACAGCTGGTGAAAGAGACAGAGAAGATGGTCACCTTCTTCTTCAAAGGAGGATCCAGGGAGACAGGGCCTGGGGAGGAGGACAACTTGGATGAAGATGACGGAATACCCAGCCCGTACCTGGAGCATCCCATTTTGGAAAAGTATGTGTCTGAGGGGGGATCTCCTGTGGGGTTGAACTATGCTGTGGCAAGCATGCAGGGGTGGAGGGCTCAGATGGAGGATGCCCACGCCTGTATGCCCCAGCTGAGAGCAGAGTTGCGAGACTGGGGTTACTTTTCTGTTTTTGATGGACACGCAGGCACCACAGTGGCACAGTACTGTGCCAGACACCTGCTGGATCACATCCTGGCTGCAGGTACGTGTTAACCACTGACTCTGAATCAAAATGTAAGATTTTTAGAAACTTATATTTATATCTAAACACCTTCAAAGTAGCCCCAAACATGTTCTTACTTTACTTGTTTGACAGGAAAACGCTTCCAGTCTTTTGTGGCTTTAATAATTAACATTCAGACTTGAAATGCACTCGCTGTAGTTTGCTTAGGACCAAAGCCTCTTAAAGAATAAAATAAGCAACATCATGCAAAGGAGAAGCGGTCTGGCAAGTTAAATACTTTAGCAGAACATGTGTATTTTCAGTCCCAAAACAAATCCTTTGATAAACAGGTCAATGAAATTACTTTAGGAACACAAAATAGCTAATTAAGAGCTGATTAATAAAGGCTATAAAAGATTGAGACTTAAGGGTTACAGCACACTGTGCATTACTTAAAGTGAATTTAAAAAAATAAAACACCACACTACACTACAGTATGCATTTTTCTCAAATCAAAAATTCTAGATGCTTTTAGAAACACTTGAAACATCGCAGGGACTGAATTTATTTAAACATGTAATTTCAACCCAGCAGTTCTACAGGGAGAAAAAAGAAAACTACATTGAGTTTTTCACGTTTGCTCACAGCTACAGTACTGCTCAGTAATGTTTGTTTCTCCAGTGCACTTTCTCTAAACTTGTTCTGTGTCATTAAAAGTTAAATGTAAAACGTCACAAGCCAAACATCTATCTTTGATTGTCCCTCTTTTCCAACAGGTGGGATTCAAACAAACGAGGATCCTGAGCAAGTAAAGGAAGGGATACGCGAAGGCTTCCTAGACATTGATCGTCATATGCACAAACTGGCTCGTCAGGACAACTGGGACAGAAGTGGCTCCACTGCAGCAGGTGTGCTGATTTCTCCGCGCCACATTTACTTTATCAACTGCGGAGACTCCCGCACTCTGCTCTGCCATGACAGCCAGGTGGTCTTCTACACCGAAGACCACAAGCCGTTCAACCCCAGAGAAAAGGAGCGGATCCAGAACGCCGGAGGCTCGGTGACCCTGCAGAGAATCAATGGCTCGCTGGCTGTTTCCAGGGCACTGGGAGACTTTGACTTCAAGGAGGTGGACTGGAGGTCGCAGACGGAGCAACTCGTGTCTCCGGAGCCGGAGGTGTACGAGCTGGAGAGGACGCCTGAAGACGAGTTCCTAATTCTAGCTTGCGATGGTGTGTGGGATGCCATTGGAAATGAAGAACTGTGTGCTTTTGTACGCAACCGTCTGCAGGTGTGCGATGACCTGAGAGAGATTTGTACCCAAGTCATTGATCTCTGCCTCTATAAGGTGAGAAATCAGGCCACAAAATCCACAGTAACAGTGAAGCACTTTGTGAATAGAAGCACTCAGACTTGCAATGTTCTAAAAGAATACACACACACACACACACATATATATATATATATATATATATATATATATATATATATATATATATATATATATATATATATATATATATATATATATATAAAATTTTAAACTGAACTGCTTAATTCCCAAACACATGTGTATCATCGCGAGGTCTTATCTTAGCAGTCCTTCTGTTTACTTCAAACTCAGCACACTGGACCTTTCAGTAAGACTCAGAGTTACCACAGGTGGATTTGTGAATGGCAAGCTTTACGTCAAGAGGGGGGTGGTGGTGGGGAGAGTCTCTGTGAGGAGGTTTAATGCTAACAACTTGTTACGTAAGTAGATTACTCCTGCTGGTCTTCTTAATGCTTTTTAGTTACTATCCATACTCTATAAATAGCTGTATTAAGGAATCCTGGGGACAAGATTGGAGGGAAGAAAAGCCGCACATGGTTGGGATTAGGCCTGAATGTGAGGCTGTTGACGCTGGCTCAGACACTTTATCCCGGCTACGATGGGGCGCTATTTATTTATTTTACTGTACCTGCTGAATAACTGCATGTTCCAGTACACACTGAGCCTCACTTCATAGGCAACAGGATGATGGCAATAACACTGCAATAACTTTCCAGGATGCATTTTTCCAGAGTTACAAGCTATAATATGTAGTTTACAATGTGACATCACAAAAAAAGCCAAAAAACATTTTTTCCCCATGACATGGAAAAAATACAAGAACCTCAGATAGCATTTAAGTACATGTAACTTTCTACTCTTATTTTGATCTGCATCAAAGTGCTCTGTCTCCCTCTGCAGGGCAGCTTGGATAACATCAGCATCATCATTGTCTGCTTCCCTGGCGCCCCCCAGGTGTCACAGGAGGCACTGCAACAAGAGGCAGAGCTTGAGCAACAAATTGATATGAAAGTGGAAGGTACTGCTGATAACTTTCCTGCTTCATGCTAAAATAGATCGCTCTTAATTTCCATTTTTATAAGCAGGTTGTTTTACTCATTGACCTCCACAGAAATTATCCAGATGATGAGGTGCAAAGATGAGGACCCTGACCTTCTATATGTGATCAAATTCCTAGCAGCAGAAGAGATGCCGGGACTGCCCCCAGGAGGAGGAATCACCAGCAAGTGAGCAAACGAATCGCCGCCAACACTGATGTGTTTGAAGTGTAATTACTTTTGGAGAATCAAATACCTACTCTTAGTGTTTCTACTTTTGCAGGCGAGACTGTATCATCTCAGCATACCAGAAACACATCATGGCTCTAAGGACTCAGGAGCCTATGGTAATGCATAGAAGACACGCATAAGAAATGTCACAAAAGCTGGTAGATCTATGGATGTTTATCTTCTGTCACATTACAGTTGGAAAACCTTAAAGTAGGGATAACAGGCTCCAGAGAGCAGGACAATCTGAGGGCAGGATTTCTCTCGACATTAACCAAACCACAAGTTGTGGATTTCTCCCACTGAGAACGCCACATCCAGATGAACAGAATGAAATTTTGGAATTTTAAAATTAAACACATATGGTTGCAACTAGCTGTTGTTGTGACTGATCAACCTTCTAGTTTAAGTTTGAAGTATGAAGACTTGCAGGTTTACTTTCTGTGACAGTATGTTTAATGTTTTTTGCTCAAATCCCAGTTTTATTTAGTGCAACCTTTCCTCCTAAAACCCAGCAATCATTTTTTGTCCTCTGTCTGGTACATAAGTCTGAGACCATTACATCAAGCCCATTTATGCAATCTATATGACTCCCTCTGTACTGTCATGGGGAAATCCCGAGCTTTCTATTCTATACAACATTGTGGGGGTTGAGCTAACAGAGCACACAGACTTTCTCTTTAAAATGACGGAAATTGCAGTTTCCATATTTTCCATATTCTTTTGAAACATTTAGCAGGATTTCAGCAATGCACAGTAATTTTACCTCTTGCAAAACAAAACTTTGATTCAGTGTCTTCAGTGTCTGACCTAAGTCATTACTTCAGGAAGCAGAGAATTAAATGAAGTCAGAACTGTGAAAGGGGAGTCAGAATTATTTCTGTCAGGGGATTAGGTGGAGGAAAGCCAGACATCAGAGCAGGAAGGTTAAAATCTCAGAGGAGGAAATAACAGCTTTTGAGGATCAATTCGATTTCAACTATACAGAAATTGGGTTGAAATTTTATTTTTAGGATGAAACAAGAAAACAGAATAATGCTGCCCACAACCCTGAAACAGGAGCTCCTCTGATTACATCAAACAGGAAACAGGCAACCCGGCATTATTTAGAAAAAAGGAGCACACAAACAAGAGAGAGATGGTTATTTCTAAAGGTGGCATTAAAACTTCTGCACTATATCTGTGGTCACCACATGACATCATACATGTCTAATGTCTCTGTAAAGCACTTTGAATCACCTTGTTGTTGAATTGTGCTATACAAATAAATTTGCCTTGCCTTGCCTTGCCTACATAACCGAATTTCCCATTTCCTAGTTTTAACCAATTTTTCAAGATTAGGGAGTCCATCAAACTAATACATGAGCTGAGGAGTCTCTGAAGTGACACCTCTCTTAAACAGAATGTAACAAGGCTGCCATGGAAAGATGATTCCCTTCACATGATGATCCTCTTGGAGACAGACAGTGATTCAAATCCCACCACTTCAGAGGTCTAGCTTGTGCAACACTTCTCATCCATAATGAAGAAGAAGTGTTGTCATGTTACCACTTCTCAGGCGCCCCAAAAGTCGGTATGCCCTCCATCGTAATTTTTAACCTTCTTGCACTGATGTCTGGTTCTCCTCCCCCTCATCACTTGACAGCTCTGAGCACGATCCCACTTCCACAGTTCCGAGTAAAATATCTTTAAGCCTCACTCAGACATCATAGCATTCGGTGATCAAACAAGACTTATTGTCCACTTCCAGGAACAGAAGATGAAAAATAAATAAATAACAAGTTTAAAATGTGTTTCCTTGAAACAGAATAATCAAAAAAATAATAATTTCATCCGAGTCTCAGAAGGAAATAATAATAATTACAAAACAACTTAATAGAATTTCTATTTTATAGCATTACCGGGTCTGAAATAACTATGTCTTTGTCTTGTGACATTTCAGGACATTGAAGGATCAGAGGAAGACTCAAACTAAAGCCACGAAGAATCAACATCATGAAGAAAGCTTAGACACTTCTTAGATGTGGACCACACTAAGCACAATTCTTTAAGTAACGTTTTTGGGTATAGGGTATATTTGTTTTTGGGTATAGCCACACATATTTGCTTTCTGGTCAAATCATATTAAATATGGAGGAACAAAATGATACATCCACTGCATGTGTTTTTATTTATTTATTTATATTTAATTCACTTGGGGTGGGAGGGTGGGTGGCTGGGTGACACTTTTTATCTAAAAAATTTATATTAATGTGCAAAGGTCTTGAGCAAAGGTCTTGAGCACCTCCGTGGTCTTTAGCAATAGTCCTCTGGGCTTTCTGGAGATCTTTCAAAGCTTTTATTTGAACATTGGCTGCTTTTCACGGTTTTTCAGTCCAGCTCTTTCATGGCTGTTTGTTAAGCCACTTAACACTGACCTATGAATCATTCAAGCATAAAAAAGGTCGCCTAACCTAGGGAAACAGTGTTGTCACTACACACAAGAACTTAGCAAAAAACTATTTTAAAATTGTGTCATTAGGCAAAAAAACCAACAAAAAAACCCCACTCCACATAATTTCTTCGTATTTCTTTAATTGAATCTATAGAAAATACCAAAGATACCGCAGTTTGACTGGCAAAATAGTATTTTTGCAGCAACGATGTGATTCATAAAGACTTGCTGGCATATCTTAGCATAGAGATCTCTGTTTCTGTAAAGATTTGATGGATCTGGACAACTGTGGAGGACAAAAGAAAAAGTGGCAACACCTCTAAGAAAAACTACCTACAGCAGATGAACAGTATCTGGAAGTTACGACCTTAAGAAATAAGAAAATGTCCACCAGGATCTGAGAGACACATCTGGTACTTGAGTTAATCCATCTGCTGTCGCCAAAGACTCATCAGAAATGGCCTCAGTGGAAGGTCGGCCCTGAAGAAGCCATTTATAGGAAAAGGCTGAGGTGTGCCAAATGACACAAGAACTGGAAGGAATCAGCTCTTACAGAGTGATGAATCCAAATTTGAAATTTCTGGTTCAAATTACAACAGTATGCTTAGAATGGGTCAGGAGAGAGATACAACAGTGACTGTCAACCATTAGTAAACCACAGTGGAGGCTCTGGGGATTGTTTCAAAATTGATGGAATTATGAACACAGAAAATTATCATCAGATTATGATTCACCCTGCAATACCATTTGGAAAGTGTATGATTGGCAACGTTTTCTTTTAGCTCAACAATGATCTCAAACACACTACCAATGGCCAGTGGACAGAAGAACACACAGTGGATGAGTGTCAGTCATAGACTGCCCTCATGGACTCCAAGATTATTGAAGCAGTGTGAAATCATCTTGACACAGGACAAAACAAAAAGGCAGTCGAGGTCCAAAGAAGAGCTTTGAATGTCCTTCAGGTCTGCAGAACTATTTCTGAACACGACTTAAAGAAATCAGAAGAACGCTTGACTAAAAAAGTTCATGTGTAAAAGAGGGTCATAGCAAATGTTGACTATCAAGCTTGTTAGAATGAACTGTGTTTTTGCCTTATATCAATATTTGTATATTTGCGTGTCTCAATAAATTGTTGCACCAGCTTCGCATTTTACTAGCAAAACGCTAAGATGTGAGTAGTGACTCATGACTTGTGTACAGTACTGTACTTTATGACAGTGGGTCTGCCCATCAATTTTCTATTGCTTATCCAGGGAGTATTTGATATTATTTAACCACACAGTGCCTGGTCAGACACTGATAGTTATCTGCTCATCATGGAAGCGTCTGTGTAATGCAGCTCATTTACATTGCCATGTGATATTGTATACAAGCTGCATATGAGGAAAACAAATGATCTGACATTTGTGATGGACCACAGTATCTCTCGGTAAACAATCAGTTTGCACGGTGCTGTCATGGAGCAAAGGTCACACAGATGGCAATAACTTGTTACATCAACATAAGCGTATGCCACGAGAGAGGAAAGCCAGAGCGAGAGACACAAAAGGATAAAGAATGAAGGAGAGGTTAGGAGAAAGACGGGTGGGTGTGGGGGTGTGTGTGTGTGTGTGTGTGTGTGGGGGGGGGGGGGGGGGGGGGGGGGGGGGGGTTAGAGGACCAAACTGGATGAAGAGGATGAGAGGTTTCTGGGAATTAGCACATCTGCCTCATTACTTCTAAGATCTACAGCATTTTAGAGGGCGGGTGTGATGTGTTACGTCAATGTGAATTTCAAATTGCAGTGGAGTTTTTGCCAGTGGATCTCTGTTGCACAGTTAGCTTAGTTTGCTCCATGTGTACAGCTTTCAAATTATAGACAGTCACAATTATTTTACTTTAACACTTAATATTTTATCTCTCACATATAGAGTCTAAAATATAAGTGTTATCCTAACTTAGGCTTTCAAAAAAAACCAACTTTTTTGCGAGGGTGTGATGTGGCCCGGCACCTCTTTATTAACTCCCAGAGCAGAGCTTTTATTGGACTGTTCCTCCTTCACATCTCCTCACTCCTGACAAGTCGAATCACTGGAAATTTTCAGCTCAGGGTAGCATCCCTCAGCTTTGAACACTTGTTTGGACAAACATAACAAGAGAGAACAAAAAACAAGAAGAGGTACAGAAGAAGAAGAAGAAAAGCACCTGAGAGGAAGGCACAAAGAAACTACCATATATAAAATGTGAGTAATAACTGGGTTTTGTGGCATTTAAGTTCATTTAAACTGATTTAAAATGACTCTGTTGCCTCACGGCAGGAAGTTAAGCAGCTTTGGGTATGAACCACTGGCTGGAAACTTTCACCAGCTGTTTCCTTCAGGTGCTGCAATTGTTTCCAATTTCAGTGGATTTTGTCGTTTTTACAGGCAACACTGGAATTTTCAGAAATATCACTTTTTACAGAAGTGTTTGCTTGGCTGGGATGGCTACAGCCTCTAGTGCAGAGAAGTTATAAACAAAGAGGATCGGCTTATACATATGATCTTATAAATAAAAGAAATCATCTGAGCATATTTTAAAGGTACAGACTTTCTAGGAAAATCTGTTCAGAAAATCATTTCTGTTTTTACTAGTTTCCTGTCTGAGTTGCAACAGAGGAATGGTAAAATCCCCCCAAAACCCCCTAATGTGTCACTGCCACCAAGAGCTGTCTCTCTATTACGATGCAGGGTCTTTACCTTACTATAGTAAAGTGCCTTGAAGTGACCATTGTTGTGAATTTGTGCTGCAAGAATAAAATTTTCCAGAATTCAACTAATTTTAGTTTCAGCTCATCAGAGCTGCATGCGCTGACTCAGAGCTGTTAATTCTGCCTTCCATCACTGCCAGTGAAATTCATTTAATGGAGGCACAGCTAAGGACAAGAGGAAACATGCCCACGAGCAATTAGTAGCACAGAGTACACGAGGGAATAAAAGTGTTGAAAAAAGACAAACTACAATGATGTGAAATAATCAGTAAATTAAATCTTGAATAGTCCTTCCTGTGCTGCCCCCCTCTCCAAACGCTTAATCTTGTTTAGGGGAACAAGGACACTCGTTGTCCCTCACTGCGCCACCACTGTAAGAAAGTGGGACAACAGGACTGTGTGTCAGATTAAATGTTGCACCTGAGTCCGGCAGGTAGGTGCAGCTCATTACAAAGCTGCCTTGTGCTCAGTGTCGCGTGGAAACAGCGAGTTACTGAAAGAGACGAACTTAGCGAGTCCAAAGAAAACCTAAGCGACAGTTGGACAGCTTCTGCGTGCTTCGGCTTGAGTGTCTAAATGTTCATTTAAAGTTAAAATAATCCCCTTAATCTACCTGCAGCAGCGTGAGATGCCCGTGAACGCAGGGCATGTGGGTTATAGCAGTGTGCCGCCGGGAGCCTCAGAGACATGCCCTCTGCTCATTCCGGAGTCCGACTCTCTGTGGAGGCCAATGACGAGAGAGGAGCTCGAGGCAGCTGCTGGGCCTGTCTGGAGGAACGTGCGCTGTTACCTGGTGCTGCTGTTCTGGCTCGCCTGGGTCACCATACTTGCCACTTCTATCGCCATCATAATAAAGAGCCCCCGGCCGGTTGCGACGCCCTTGAAATGGTGGCAGGAGTCTGTGTTCTATCAGCTGCAGGCCGACCAGTGGACGGAGGCGCAGACCGAGGGTTCAGAGGGCATGTGCGGTAGGACGCGCCGAAACAAAATGCTGAAATTTGGGTTTAATATTTCTATGCTTAAAAAATTGACATGATGGATAATTTAAAGGTGGGTGATCAATTCAAATATCGATAGATTCTATTCCGACGCTGATATTGGATCGATATTAGCACGATAAGATAGATACTTTGCTTCGATCCTTTCAGTTCAATTTTAGACCACTAAACTGTGGTAAATTATTTATTTATGTTTGTTTTTTGAAAATGGAGGAGGGGGGACGACTTCAAACATGCACTACGAAAAATGTCTGAATCTTTGTATAGCCTGGCCCAAATTAGACGGACACATTTACATTCCAGTCCCCCATTTTCAAAATACATGAGAAACTGAAAAATGTTTTGCTTTGACTGATTATTTTTGGAAAGTGAAAATCACAGTGACTGATCAAAATTAGTTCAGAATTTACAAATTGATGATTCATCTCAGTCATGATGCACAAGCTGCTTTTATAAGTTAAAGGCACTGGCCCCGTAATTACATGGTAAATGGCCTGGATTTGTACAGTGCTTTTCTAGTCCCTAAGGACCCCAAAGCGCTTTACACATCCTGTTATCCACCCATTCACACAAACATTCACACATGGTATCTGATCTATATCAAAATTTGCAGCGTGCACAACCTTAGATGCACCTCATTCACCATCACTTAACTACCTGCTTCCTGGCAGTCACGACAACAGGAAAGCTGCAGTCATCAGTTTTCATTGAAACCATTTTTTCCATTATTTTGTCCACCGCATTTATGTTGGTAGGGCCAATAACGGCTTTTAAAACCACACAAATGTTATTGTACCCAAAAATGCAATGTGCAAGCGTGGCTGTATTTGTACCAATTATTGCTTTTAGTTAAACAGTTTCACTATTACTGTGAGGCCAAAAGCTGCACTGGGTTCATCTCTGTGCTGATAACTACTTAATCTGACTGTGTGATTAATACTGTGGGCTACCACACGATTGTATCAAGTTATGAGAGTCTGAGAAAGTGCTGTTGCTTTTGCTTTGAAAATAGAAAACATTTTTCTAATCCCACATGAGCATCTGTGCGCAACATGTTCTTCGATATAAATGATAAATAACAGCTCTACTGAAATAAACATGAATGCAAACCCATCACATGAGGAAACTGAATATCATGGCATTCTGATTAAAAATAAGTAACTCTTTCTGATATGTATTTTCTTAAGCAATGCATGAGCAGCTTCCCTACCTCAGGTCTTTGGGTATAGGGGCTCTAATCCTGAAGGGTGTGTTTGATGTTGAGGTCTTTCCTTTAAACCTCACTGCCGCTGATAAAAACTTTGCTCCACTGGCTTGGATACAACATCTGCTCAGTGAGCCGCAAAGCAGGTGAGTAAAGAACTTTTTTTTTTTTGCAAATGGTATTCAGACGTGGTTTTATGGGCCTTTATTACTGATTAACAGGCTTCATGCTGGTCCTGCAGGTCTTAAAATTGTGCTTGACTTGTGTAAACGGGATCTGTTGGCACTTCAGGATGTAACTGGAAACCTCTCAGCTACCACACAGGTAAAACCTGCTTTCTGATCATGCACTCAGTCAGGAGTTCATAAAATATGAAATGGATATTCTTTCTACAGCGTGCACTCCACTTCTGGTTGGAAAAAGGTGTGGCAGGTTTTGTTATCTGTGACACTGATGCAGCATATTCAGAAAAGGTCAAATGATATTGACTAGTTTTGAATTTAGCTACAAGTGGCGTTACCATAGGCTCAGTTTTCCCAATTAAATGTGTACTTTTCAGACTCTGCTGGAGTGGAGACGTGTCTTTGGGGAATTCAGTAGTCCCGAGGAGGAAAGGTGTTGTTATGCATGTAAATACAGAGTTTTTTTTATGTTATAAAGGAAGCTCAAGGATTGCTGGAAAAAAATGTTTAATTTCAGGATTGTCGTGGTTAAACAGACGGCAGATGTTCTGCGTCCATTAAATGGCTCCGGTCAGGTCAACGTTACACTGGTGGATGTGGTCATGAGGTCCATTCTCCCTCGTTCACATCACCCACTGTTTGCACAGGAAGTGGCTGATGCTGTAGAGAGACACCTACAAACAAGAGGAGATAATATATGGCCCAGCTGGACAGTAAGATTTCTCTATAAGATTCTTGTACATTTTGATAGAAAAATGCTTATTTTACAGATTTTGCAAATTTTCCTAAAATCCTTGTACAGTTATTTTAATTGACTGCATCAAGTCATTTTTTTCCATTATAAGCAAACCTGTTATTTGTGTTATTAAATGTCAGAAAAGCTAATGCACATATTGCTTAATCTAGTGGTATTATCTGTTTCTGACTGAACAGCTCAGCCCTAACGTTCGTTTTGGCTACGTTCACACCGCAGGCGAAAGCGCATCAAATCCGACTTTTTTGACCCTATGCGACCCATATCCGATCATGGTGTGACAGTGTGAACGGCACAAATCCAATATTTTCAAATCCGATCTGGGTCACTTTCGTATGTGGTACTGAATCCGATACATATCTGATGTTTTAGAAAGCGACTGCTGTTTGAACGGTCATGTCGCATTAAATCCGTCTTTTACGCCACTGACACAACACAGACGCCAATTATCAGCGCCGGAGAAGACATCATGAACCCTTCCTGGCCATCCGGTGAAACTGTTGGGAAGACAATGTTGGAGAAATGTGAACATTTTATTTGTACTGTATAATCTGCAGACTCTGACAGAAGTCTGCAACTATCCTTTGAAGCACCGCTCCACTAAAACAGCAATAAAGATAATTATTAGGCCATATGTAAATAACAAAATAACTTTATAACTTAAACAAAATTGGGAAACGTAAAGACCGAAACAAGTCTTTATATTAGGGCCATCAGTCAAACAATACTGTTTGGTCTGGATCGAAACAGAGCGTGTTGTGTGTGACATCTTCTTTTGCGCATGTGGGCCGCTTTGAGGTTTCACACTAGAGAGCGTTTGTTCTCGCATTTTATTTGTAGTGTGAACAAGCAGACAAAAAAATCGGATTTGATCAAAAAATCGCAATTGAGCATTAAGACCTGCAGTGTGAACGTAGCCCTAGTCAACTTTCTATGTGACAGTTTACAAGCATCAGACTACAAAGATGCGACAAAGATACTAAAAACCGCAGCTCTTATGCACTACTTTTCATTACATATTTATTTTTTCAGCTTTGGTTTGGAAAGTTAGTAGTTATATGGTCACTCTCTCCATTGTTTTAACAGGTTGGAGGCAACGCATCTCAGGAACTGAAGAAGTTACTCCTGGTGTTGATGATGACTCTGCCAGGATCACCAGCAATCCAGTATGATAAAGACATGGAGAAAACAAAGGTAAAGCCTTGTTTGAGACTTTAAATTGATTGATGAATGATTTTTAACCGCTAACGATGTCATCTGAAACATTGCAGCTTGTATTATACGCCACTGAAAATTTGCATGTCTCACAGAGAGATGGACGAGCTACTAGATACCAAACACTCAGTATGAAGCTAGCTTGTGCTCTAAAAATGTCTCAATAAGATTTGTTCTTTGACTTTTTTTCACAAATGCAGTTGGAACTCTTGCAAAGCTGTTGCAGTATTTGGGGCATATTGTATTTATTTTTCTCACATTTGTCGCCATCCTCCCCTCTTCCTCAGGAAAAGGGCAAAATGAACCGTGCAGCCCTTCAGCTCTTCTCCTCCCTCAGCTTCTCCAAAGCCAGAGAAGAAGCGCTTCAATATGGCAGTTTCACCTTCCTCCCTTTCAACACCTCGTCATCCTCCAACTCCTCTCTTTCCTCTCCTTTATCTCCCCCAATTCTTGCCTTTCTACGCTCCTGGGGTTGTGTCCACTTCCTTGTTCTGCTCAACTTCGGGTTTCAGCCTCAAAGCCTGGATCCTGCCTGGGCCTCGAGCTTGCCTGATGCCGGGCTGTTTGTAGCCAGCACAGGGATGGATCGTTTTGGGTCCACATCTCTCTACAGTCTCAGACTGCAGCCCCACGAAGCCATCGTAATCAAACTTTTTGAAGCACAAAACTATTCGTAGAGTTTCTGTGGTCGGGTTTCAGTATATCTCAAACCACAGTGATGCAGCTGTTTTTAAAAAAATTATCATTTGTGCTCAGAAGTCACTGAAAATAAAGTCATTGTTTTGTGTGGCAACATTTGTGGTTCCCCTTCAACCACTGGGATCTGTAATATATGTATAATATAGCATGACTGTGTGAACTCAGATAACAAGTAAATCTTGATTTCACATCACAAAATTTTGTTTTGTGTGTGTTTAAAGAGTTAAAATGATACTCAGTTCACATTGGGTTTAGATAACCTATTATAAGTGTGCTTATATCAGAAGTGAAAAAATCCTTTTTACAACAAAATTTGGCAGTATCCCGAGTGTTATTACTGTAACCGAAGAGTTCTCTTGTATTTTGAGTTTCCTGAATTTTTGAAACGGTCACTTAGGCGTGCGACTAAGTACAGTATATGCTAGCAAAATGATACAATAAATGCTGGATATAAGGACAGCATAAA